>NW_022639616.1:223370-247878 GCF_010583005.1 Odontomachus brunneus | reverse complement strand
TCTCTCTCTCTCTCTCTCTCTCTCTCTCTCTCTCTCTCTCTCTCTCTCTCTCTCTCTCATTTAATAACCATTAGCCGCGCGACGTGACGGCCGCGACGGTAGATGCCGACCGGCGGCGATTTTCGGAGTGTCCCGAACCCCCTCGCGCGCGAGGGTGTCAAAGATCTAGAGCAGATAGTGCGGCGCGCGGCTATATTGATGAGGTGGCTCTCCGCGTATTGATTCCGGGCCGGGAGGGTTTTCCCCGGGCGTCCCGCAACGAGCGCCCCGCGGACCCCTTTTGCTACGCGCAAGGGTTGATAAGATCCGCCAGATAAGGCATGATTACACACCGCACAGTACCTACCTCTACCCCCGTCCCCCTTCCCCCTCTCGTCCGATCCCTGTTCTTCATCGTTACAACCCTCCGTTCGTTCGTTCGTTCGTGCCTTCCGACCCCTGCGCTTCATTCCCGGGGTAAACAAGGGGCTACTCCGTTCCTCGCGATGGACGACGCGACAAAAATGGATCGGGCAACGATGGATTTTACCGTGAAGCCACGTAATTTCGTCGCGTGTGAGACGTACGACTCGTGTCTCTTCCTCTCGCACTTTTACTCTCTCTCTCTCTCTCTCTCTCTCGCCGCAATCGTGGAAGACGTTATGGCAAAGATCAGCGGAGAATCGCTCTGAAGAAGCGCGTCAAGATCGAATCGCTTTGACGATCTTTGCGAAACGAGCGACGTTCTCTCTCACTTTTACGATGCGCTCAGCAGTTGCAGTTTTATCGTTCGATCTTTGGAGTCTCTCTTTCTCTCGTTCTCGCTCCCGCTCTCCTCGCCGTGTATTCGCTACAATAAGTCGCGCACATCGACCACCCCGGAAACTCCGAACACACTCGATCACGCACCGATCCGCGAACTGCGTCCCTCGAATATCGACGACGAGACGCGAGACTGCGCACGAAAGGGGACGACTTGAAAAAGGAGAAAAAAATCCTTGCGAGAAAAATCGGGGACACACGCTCTGTTTCTCTCGCTCTTTCTCTCTCTCTCTCTCTCTCTCTTTCGGCTTTTTGGTACTGTCTCAAAGTTCATTGTGCGTGACGCAACGCAGCACAAGAGGGCGGGACAAAAGAGGGCAATTTTGTGTCCTGCACGAAAGGGGCAGGAGGGAAGGGGACTATCCCTCTCGCTCAAAGAAATTTCAATAAGTTCGCCATTATGCGTCAAGGGGGGCGGGCGGGAGGCGCACGTCGCATCCCCTGTATTTTGTGCTTTCGCCGACAATGGCAGCAGGTATAGTTTCGCTTGACGCGGTTGCGCGTCCCTCCTCTCCCGATGCCTGCCGGATGCAGGGTGCGGTGTCATCTCAGACGACGGGGTTAAGTGGTCCGTGAGTAGGGGTAAAAGCGAGAGAAGCGAAAGTGGAGGGTCAAAGGTGGGCGCCGCGACGAGAGAAACGTCCCGCGCGCGCGCGCGCATCGTCACCGCCGTTATCTCTCGGCTTATCGCAAACCCGATTCCGTTCCTCATGATCAGTCGCATATCATTAGAGTCTCATAGAAAGAGAATGGCAAACTTGATCATCACGTGACCGAATCTCCTCTGATTGGACATCAGAATTCCTTGTGTAGGCATAGGAATAGGTAAGAAAGGCTTGTTCGCGCTGTAACCATCGGTTCTCCATGAGTAATATGCTATTGGACGTAGTCTGTCAGAAGACATGTGTACTTTGAATATGATGCTTGAACACACATAACAAGATCTTTCTTCTGATCTGTTGGCGCGACGAGTCAACCTCAATTTTAGCCTAACTTTTCTTACCTATCCCTACGCTGAGAAAAGAGACGGTTGATCTAACTGAAATTATATGTAGTTACTTTGTAGCTCCAGTTATATTTTTTGTGATATAATGGTGATAGTAACATGCGTATAAGGTTATTATCACTAATATTATAATAAAATATAATAAGAAGTGATTTTCTCTTAATTATAATTTATAGTGATTATTTCTCTATGTGTAATTATAGTTACAGATACTAAACGTGTGATTCCTTAATATATATTTATATACTAGTATTATTTATATCTATACAAGGCGCTTTGCGGCGCCTGGGATCAATCAAAGATTCACGCATGCCACTCTCTGCCTGTGAGGCTGTCTACTTGCATACGATACTTGCATATGTGCGATCCGAGACGTCATCAATACGAGCCGAGAAGGCGCGATCTCCAGGAGGTCCGTCGCCGTGCGACGCGCCGAGATTATCCGCGGAACACGGCTTTAACAGTAACAGTATCGTCCATTAACGGTTAAGTGGTTCGCACAGCGGGAAGAGCCAGAGAGAGGGACGAGGGTAGATAGATAGGTAGACTGGTAGGAGTGAAAGGTGGCTACGTAAGCCGGGGGTGGAGGGAGGGCGGGAAAGAGGGCACTATAATACGATCCAACGGCGGCGAGATACCTGCTCCTCCTCTCTCTCTCTCTCCCTCTTTCTCTCTGTCCCCGTTCTCCCGCATCATCCTCAGTATCCCGAAACTATGCGTTCGCGCGCCGCTCAAGTTTTAGGTCCGTGATACATGGACAGAGGGGACAGGGGAGAAGGGAAGAAAGGAAGAAGAAGAGAGAGAGAGAGAGTCGCGGTTAGTCCCCGAGGGATAAAGTGGGTCCCGCTTCTTTCCCTTAAGTGTTTGCCACTCGTATGCTCGTCGTCGACGAGGGTGCGCACAGGTGTACGGGACGGCGTTTTCGAGTTTCCCACTTATTCGCCGAGAATGGAAGATACTTTTCATGTATATATATGTATATATGTGTATATATATATATATATATATATATATATATATATATATATATGTATGTATGTATATATGGCGAGACCGAAGGTCTCCCTTTGCCGGCGATTCTCCTCCCTTTCTCGAGACACGTCGATCTTACCGGCAGACGGCAGGGGGAAGGATTTGAGAGAAGAACAGGGGGCAAGGGGAAGGTTGATGTCACGGTAACCCGCGTCAAGTCCCGTGGCTTTTTGATTCCACGCGTAAGCCGACGGATCGAATGCGCTTCTGGTGTGCGGGAGTAGACGAGTACTCTCTTTCTCTCTCTCTCTTTCAGTCCTTCTCGCGACAGAAAGAGAGAGAAAGAGAGAGAGAGAGAGAGAGAGAAAAAAGACAGAAAGAGCGAAGAGAGTATTTTATTCTGCCGCACGTTTTTTTTCTCTCATAATCTCTCCTCGTACGGCGCGAGTCTGATCGCGATTTTTGCGCGACCGTACGTTTCTCCAGATGACTCTTTATTTTTTTCCTGCTGAAACGATGGCCTCCTCGAGTTTCCGTGTACGAGCGCGCGTGCGACATACGATAAGAATCTCGTTTACTCGGTGAGTCATAGCAGGTCTGCGAGTGCCGAGATGAAAATAGATTCACTCGATAGATCGATCTCACGTGTCTATCGCGTGACACTGTCTCTTTTCCTCGCCATTTTTCCAAGAGCGTCCTGATGCGCCGTTTTGTACGTTGCGATAAGGAAAATTTAAGTAAAGCACTTGCGATGCAACAACGAATCGCGTAGATCCAATTCTGGCATTACCCAGAGAGTTTCCACGTTCTCCTATGCTAAAGTCGAACATTTTATATGACTTATTAAAAGTCTACTCTAGTAAGAATCCCCAGATAGACAGGTACACACGAAGAAAATATTGCAGTGAAAATCACAACAAAAATGTGTGATTTTGAATCGTACAGAAATCATGAACTTGCTATATATTTGTTGAAAAATGTTATGCACATTTGACTGTTTATTACATAATTTAATTACTTGATTTTTTTTTATATTATACAATCGATCAAATTTGAGAGCGACTTTGCTATTCGATTTATAAAAGCATTTCTTATGATTGTTTCTTATTTTATTCATACATTTGTCGCATAAAGTATTCGAAAAAGATTCGATTCGAAACTTCGAGACAACATGTCATGTAATGTGAAAATCTGACTGTAACTTTAGAGGCAAATTTGTTGCCACATAAGCAAAAAATTTATATTTATTACTGTGTGATGCAAATGTAATAATTACTGTGATGATGATGTAATAATTACTTCAGTGCAGTATATTCGCTTCACAAGTGTAATGAAAAGAATTGCAAAGTTTCCATAATCGATTGTCTCACGTTGTGAGTAGTCATGCAAGTCTATCTCGGTCGACGGTTGCGAGAAAAATTCGTGGACGCGCGGACTGTAGCTTTTCGAGGCGAATGCGGAATCAAGTACGACGGAGTCGGATTTCACCCAGGAAATATCTCGATAGTGCCGGGATTGGATCTAGCCGACGATCACAAGCGCGCGATCGTCCGAGACCGCCAGCGTGACGGGTGTGATATCTCTGTCTTCTCTTTTCCAAAACTGTCGCTGCAGAGTGCGGCGAGGCGGGCGGGCACCAGCTGCGCCAACTGCAAGACGGCGACCACGACCCTCTGGCGGAGGAACCAGGCCGGCGAGCCGGTCTGCAACGCTTGCGGGCTTTACTACAAGTTGCACAACGTGAGTACTCTCATTAATTATTCGTTTCGCCCGCACCATCACGATGCGGTGACGGCGTTATGTGCCAATGCACCGCGAGTTTCGACAGACGGATGGTCGGAGAGGATCGAAAACGCGCAGCTGCACACTCGGTAGAAGCTGCACTCGCGTTCGTTCATCCGTTCGCGCGATAACACATCGATATGTAAACTTCGATGATGAAAAAGAGGGAGACTAACCGTCCCGATTATTCATCCCGGCTTCACGGCGCGTTCCGACGCGTTGATTAGTCAGTCAATCGAAGGAGAAAGTCGCCGACTTCAACGTGAGGGACGGCAATTCGGGTTTCAATTTAAATCTAGTCCCTTAAGTCACATTACGGATTGAAACAATTGGAACAAAGCAGGTGAAGACCGAAATTCGTTGATTCGTCGAAATCTGATCTTCATACGGACGAAGCAGAGGCGGGAGAAAATCGTGAGATTTAACGGAGGTACCTTCGTATTCCTGTCGCCGCGTTTCACTCCGACGTCGGATACGGTCGCTGGGTGGCCACGCACACATACACACACACACACACACACACACTGGCGAAAATCCATATATACGCACACAGCCTGTCACCCGACAATGCAAGCACTGCGCGCGCACGGAGGGGGTCCCCTGGTGTGTTGTACCAACAATTAGGATGCTTTCTGGTTTGCCGGACGTGGTCCTTACACACGTACACGGGTCGTTTGGAAGGGGTGGAGCGTGCTCAACGGCGTGTGACACCGGAAGTGCCGGAAGCGAGCGCCGCGGCACGAAGGGGGACGCGATAAACGCGCGATAGAGACAACAGGGAGAGGCTGTCGGCCCGTCGGCGGCAATGAGAGAGAATTCCCCTGTTCTCTTTTTTTTTTCCTTCATCTTGTCCTCCTCCTTGTCGCTTTCGTCGTCGAAGACGACGGAGCGACTCCGTCGTCGTCGCCGCCGCCGTTGCTGGACTTCCGCGAGACGGAAATCTCGAAGGCGAGAGTGACCGCGTGTAGGCGACGGCCTTAATAGGCGAGACACGCGTCGCGACGACGACGGTTTCTAGCCGTGGAATTCCGCGAGATTAACGTGCTCACGACATGACGCGACACGCCGGTGCTTTGCTTTTTCGCGCAGAACACGATCCGGGGGTCCCCCCCATCCCTCCCCCTCTCTCTTTCCGTTAGATACTCGGAATGCAACACACCGAGAGAAAGAAAGGAACGATTTCCGCAAAGAAATTTATTAATATTTTGCTAAATGTAGATTAAGTTCCGATCAGAATGTCCAATTTTGTCTCAAAATAGATTATCCCGCTATGATATCGGTTGGAAATGCCAATCCCAATTTGGAAAGGTACCGAGTAAATGATCGGGCCCTTAGATGCCAAATGAAACTTGGATCAGGGAAGGCTAATAAGAGCTCACGCGAGATGTCAGTCGCGAAACACGCGGCATCCACAAATGCACCAAGCGAGGGGGCACTGAACGCGCTCCGGGAAATCAAGCGAACGTTATAGCAGCATTCACCGCAAGAGTGGCTCTTCCAACTGTAATTATTTCACTCTGCTATTGTTTCGCGCCGCAACGATTTCACAAGGTTACCAATTGCAGTCTCCTTTTCTCAGTGCGGCCGCTGAGAGAATTTGTATTCTGCGAAGCGGCGCGGGGGGAGGGTGTCCGTCGAAAAAAAACATGCGAAAATACCACCCGCGGCTCCACGCGCGCGTAATTATCCAGCGCCCGCACGATAAATCGTTTTGATCTCTTTCCTGCTCTTCATCTATCCATCCATGTCTCTCTCTCTCTCTCTCTCTCTCTCTCTCTCTCTCTCTCTCGCTCGTTCGCTCGCTTGCTCGCAACGCGGCGTTATCGCGGCGACGGGATCGAGATAGTAACGAGAGGGAGAGCGAGAGAGGGAAAAAAGCCGCGTAAATTTGGACGGACGATTTGCTCGGCGACGGGGCCGCACAGTGCACCGCCTTGTTGCCGCGTCACGGTCGGCGAGGGGGGCACCGACAGACAGAAAGCCCACTGTGACGGGGGGCAAACGTGACGAATGTGTCCGAGGCGGTGATGTGCCCGCCGTTCGCTCTCGCGGGGAAATCGCGAGCCAATTAGCGCGCGCCGCAAATGAATCCTCTTTCACCCGAAGAGCTCTCCCCCTCGCTCGCGCTCGCTCTCGGGGCCCTCTTTCCTTCGTCTTATCGCAATCAGTTTAGGAGAGATCGCGCCGGTTGGAAATCAAGATACACGCCGCTCGGCAGACAAGCTGCTACAGATACGTCCCTGACTCG
Organism: Odontomachus brunneus; assembly: GCF_010583005.1. Classification (NCBI taxonomy): domain Eukaryota; kingdom Metazoa; phylum Arthropoda; class Insecta; order Hymenoptera; family Formicidae; genus Odontomachus; species Odontomachus brunneus. The sequence goes on along the minus strand of NW_022639616.1, from coordinate 241,069 downwards.
CGGGCGGTAGCGGGACGGAGGCTGCAGGACACGGGAGGTCGTGGATGCGCTTCTTCGAGGACCCGGGGGGCTCTCCCGTACTCCGTACGGCGGCGCGAGTCCGTCCGTTTCCTTAGAACATATATATAATTGGCTCATCCAACTTTTTTCCCGTGTACGTGCAAAATTTCGAGATATTAGTGAAAAAAGATTGACGAACCAATGTGTGCGCGATGCTGCACTGAGAGAAGAATTTAGTAAATATTATCAAAATTTGGTTACTGTTATTAAATGGTAGACGTAAATATAGCGGGCCAAAGCTATGGCAATACTTATTAATTAATTTAGTTCTGTAAAATAAATTATTTATTTGACAGAAGTAAAATTTATTTGCTTCCAGAATATATTTGGTAAATAAAACTTATTGAATAGTTGAGCAAAATAAGCGATTTTGTAGTAGTTACAAAATTTTTGATAGGTTCAACCAACCATCTGTAATAATAGATATTGAAACGATATAATAGCTGCAAATGAATGAATTTTTCATTGTGCTGCAACAAAACATACTTATACTGGTAACAAGATAGAACTCGTATCTACTGAATTTTTTATTACATGGGATATAACAATTTCATAACAATTATCAAATATCTGCTCATAACTGTAATATATTTCATATTAAATATTTAACATTAAGTAACTATTACTAAATTATTTAATTGATGTTATTGTGAATGCAATTACGTCATACTCCCGATCTATTAAATATTTGGTAATTATTATCATATTTAGTATTAGTTACTAAGAATACAATGAATTTCTGTAACTAAATGCAGTTTGTTATAGTTACCAGTCTTTTCTCTCAGTGTGTGTGAGACTTCTATTAATATTTCGAAATCTTACATGATTGTTTGGGAAACGGTACGAGGCCTTCCGCTCAGTTCGATATGTCACCTGCACGACAATTGTCGTGTTTCGTCAGACACTCTATATAATTGAGCGTTGAAAGGAAAAAAGTTTGACGAGCGTACATAGAGAGAACGATTTATTGAATTAAATAAATGTTTCTTTGGAATAGTCCAAATAAATTATTTAGTTGACACTACAAAAATATTTCTTTGGAACTAAATATTTTTGTTGCGTCAAACAAAATTTTGTTTGATCAATCAAAAAATTCGTTTGGACTATTCGAAAGAAGTGTTTATTTGATTCAACCAAATCTTATAGTCCTAATTCAGCTAGAAAGAAATCTTACAGCATCTGAGTACGAACCTCAAAATTATCCTAGATAGAAAAACGGACTGCGAATACGCCTTATAAATTTCTGCAAAATACTGATGGGCCCGCGAATAAAGGAGACCAGGACTAGCTGGCTACGGGGTGAGTTGGCAAAACTAATTATTTCTACTGTTCTTTAATAGACTTCAGAATCAAGCGAGCAGGGATTCCAAAGCTGTCTTTGACACGTTTATAAATTTTGCTTGCTTAATTCAGTAACTTATTAGAAAATATCAGAAGCAATCGGTTTTGCCAACTTACCCCGGTAGTCAACTAGCCTCCCCTACTTGTCCTTCTGTATCCCGTTGCATTTACAATTCATACGTACCGGTGTGTAGGTACATCCTGCACGTTACACTTTGAATTCACGTAGGGTACGGGGAGTTTAATAGTGAACTTCCTGCATCGCGGATGCGTGCCCGCGGGGGATGAGGGAGGAAGGTGAAGGAGAATGAAGAGGAGGAGGAGGAGGAATCGCGAGACGGACCAGCGCGTTTGCCTCGCGGAAATGAGAAGTCTCTTTCCCTCTCTCTTGGCCGAGCGACGACCGATTTCAATCGGCGGGTCCCTTCCCACGGCCGAGACACAACTCCGATTGTTCCGCCGTCTCGGAAGAAACATTTGCCGTTTCCCGAATACGCCCGCTTCCGCTTCCTCCGCAGCTAGAGGACCCCTCGGCGATTCTTCAGGGGGTGCGAGAGAGTGAGAAAGAGGAAGGGAAATTTCTAGGAAGGGCAGAGAGAGAGAAGGAGAGAGGGAGAATGCGAAATTGTAATAGATACTTAATAATACGAGGTTTCCTCGCGCGGAGGGTCACGACGGGGTTTTTCAAGAACGAACAAAAGACTATTACGCAGCGGATCGAGCTGACGCGCGCAATGAAACGCTTCTCTTTCTACAAACAGCGGAGGCAAAAGGTCGACCCATCGACAGCGGCCGCCACCGTCGAAGCCAGCGACGCTTGTCGTCGTCGTCGTCGTCGTCGTCGTCGCCGCGTATTCTCGGCCCCCTCCCCTCCTTGGCCCATAAGAATGAAAAGCCGGGTCTGTACGCGCCGACTAAACGAAATATCGAGTTGCCATTGTCATCGAGCCTCTGGATATCCATTGTCGATGTGTCTCCACCGCTGTGGAACCTAATTCCGCGTCTCTTCCTCCCTGACCATGCCTCTGTCTCTAATACCGCCGCGATGCGACCGACTCTGTGCTTCCTCTTCCGCGATTCAACCTTTCCCCTGCCCCCTCCCGTCTCTCCTTCCACCCCTGTGCACACGCCTGCCATTTGTCGCTGAAATAAAAGATTACACGAGGCAGATAAGTACGGCTTTTGCTGCTGCTAAACTCGGTTGTTGAGTCCGCGCTTTATCACGATGGCGAGGAGAGCAGAGCGGCCCTTTATTTTTCACGAGGCGTTATTTTCAACCCCCTCATACGCCCCCGAGTTATTTCGTTGACAGTTAATAGCGCAAACGATCTTCTCGCGTAGGGTAAAACATCCAATCGACATCCCCCTTAGTCATTGACACTGCAGAAAAAACACGTCAAATCAAAGTTTGGTTAATAATTAATTTCATCAGTCGACAAAATTGTTTGTGATTTTACATATGACGACTGATAAATTGTGACTACTGATTTTAGTCAAAGAACATTTAAATCGATTACCCAACGCTGTTGCCCAAATAGATGCCGCTAGTCATAAGAAGAATCAGATTTTTCTACAACGCCAATAACTACGAGAGTGATGTTAATAATAGGAGGTTTCATCCTGGTTTCACAGACAGATCGCAGCATTTTTCCTTTCAACGAACTTCGCAACCTCGTGTCTGTATTCGACAAGAGAATTCGCGATTTTTTCAATAATTCTAAGAAGATAAATTTTCCTGTGGGGTACCGTTCTGACGAAGATCATACAAGTGAAAGTGTTAGCAATCTTTCCGCCTGCGGCTTGCGAAGGGAGATTACCGCGAAACATCAACCGCCGTTCGATCGATCAATACGGCCTTTTACGCGTTCTCACAGTCGCGGGTTTAAAGTCGCGCCTACGGAGAGGATGCCGCGAATTTTTTAGCTCTTGATCCCGCGTTGCCCTCGCGCGTCAGCCGAGCGTATGCGCATTCGCTTGCGTTTGACTTGTGACACGTGAATACACGTACACGCGCTCACGCACGTACGTACGCACGCACGCACGCACGCACGCACGCACGCACGCACGCACGCACGCACGTACGCACGCACACACATACATACACATACACGCGCGCGCGTGTGCTCGGATAACTGCGGCCACGGTCCGAGTTGGAATAGGCGACTGTCTCCGTTGACGTTAAGCCGACACATTACAGTCTTAGCGCCGGGGCCCCGTCCGAATCTTTTCTTCCTCCGCGGCTCGAAGGGAAGAAGAAATGGCCTGAACGACGGCGACGGCTCTCGAAATAGTCGAAGCCAACCAACGCACTTTCGACGATCGGAACGCACACGGGGCTCAATACTCCTCCTCCTCCTCCTCCTCTTCCTCCTCCTATAGAGAAGATGATCTTCTTCCCGGAGATCTTTCACGTTTAATCGGCTGTCCACGATCGAGCGGGGATTATCTCGAACAATTAAAAACGTGCTTACGCACGAGGACCTACGCGCGGTTTTAGTGGACACTCGTTGGACAAATTTTCAAAACGAATAAAATTGCGTGGAGAGCAATTTTCAAAGACTCTATATCTGTTGAATCCGGCCATTCTCTCAAGTGTGAACATCTTAAGCAGCAATCTGTTCGTTTATTAACTATATCTTCTTTTTCTTTCTACTAATTAGACAATTAAACAAGCATTTTACTCTTTACAGTTCTATCTCTCTCTTTCCTACTAATGCTAACTTTATCCCTTCTACACTAGGGAAGAAATATAAAAAATTAATAAATATTTATTGGGTAAAAACTAACTATAAAACAATGATTATTTAGAGTAAACTCGGATAATGCGGCTATACTTTTTTAAAATACAAAAAAAAAATACATTTTTTATTATTTTTTAATAGCGTGTTGCACATTACTTCACCGAAGCTTACAGTACATAATATCATCAGAGTTAAAAAAAAAATACTTCAGTAAAATTATTTATTACAAAAATATCAAAACATGAGCATTGGCCATCTTACCTAAATTTTTCAGATAAGATGGCCATAAAGGAATAGATTACCCATATATATTTTATGTTCAAGTTGCTGTACCTATTATTTTATAAAATAATGAGAAAAACAAAATTTAACATATTTAATTTAATATAAGATATTTAATACATATTATTTGTGAAAAATATAATACAAATATAAAATAGAAACTTCTATTACAAAACTTAAATTCTAAATGCAATCTTTTGATCAAAACATATTGCATATAAGATTTAATTACTGTAATATTGAAAGTAATTTTTGAAACATAATGACTTTCGTTTTATAAATGTTAATAGAATGATAATGGGCTATCTTACCTAAAATGTGAGTAAAAGATGGCCATAATATTTATAAACAAATATTGAAAACGGAAATAAAAATGCATGTTATATTACAATTTACATATCTATTTCACGTATCTGACATTGATTGCGATAGCTTAACTGTAATTCATTCGATGTTACAAATTTTAGTGGACACATGAGAAATTTTACAAGCAGTCGAAAATAAAAATATAGCATACTATTCATAATTTTACTATTTCGAAAAAATGTATGCACATATATTATGATAAATATCGATTATTTTTGCGACTGATTACACAAACGCAATGTTTTGCAATTATTAGAGAAATTACAGCTTATGGCCATCTTTTCCGTATGGCCATAATACCCGAGTTTACTCTAAGTCTAATTCCTTTTATTTAAATAAAATGAATAATTGCTTTCATAAAAAAGCTAAAGTTTTCTTTAAGGAAGTGTGTATTTTTTTATTTTAAAAATATTTTACATTAGTATATAAGTAAATACATCCTAAGTAAGTATTTACTACTTAGATACATATTTTTTCTCTCATTTTACAGCAACGAACAGTCTGTGTAATTAACAGCAGCTTATCGCAAGCGCTAATTATTTCAAAACCCGACTTGTCCCTTTACCGAACATTCTAGACACCGATAGCGACTGTTTCTCTCGAAATGATCGTTCATCAGCGGACCGTTGTTCACTGTTACCGCTAATCATCGTCTTTCGCCTCGGCCCGGAGATTTGGATCTCGGAGAGCGCGCCGTGTCGCGTGAAAGTCGTTTCCGGAATTCCGTCTCGGAGACGGCGGGAAGGAGACTGCGACGAATCAATCATTTCTCGAAGGCGTATTTTTCTCTTCCCGTCTCTCGTACCTGCTGTCTCTCACACGCCGAGAGAGGTGCGCTCCTCTCCCGAGCCGACTTCTCTCACGAGATCCTCCGACAGGTCGTGGCGGGGGTGAAGGTTGCGGAAGGAGGCGGCGAAGGAGGTGGAGGAGACGGCGGGATTGGGAGGAGAGAACGACAGATCCGGCGTGTCGTTAAGATAGAGCAGGCCGATAGCGCTCCATGACTAAACTCAAACACGCACACGCGCACGCGCGCGCGGCTCTTGGTCGAAAATACACGGATTATTCGTGCCCGAGCGGCCGAGCTACCGGGTGCTCGGGAATATGGTAATCGTCGCCCGAAAGCCGAGCTCCTCACGCGAGACGCGCAGCAGGGTCAGTGAGGTCATGCGACGCCGGTCGCAACTACATTTTCTTTTTTCTTTTTTCACGTGAGTCGCTGGATAAAATTCTTTGTCCGCGATGTCGAAGGTTACACGAGAATCGGGCGACGTCGTGTCGGCAAACGTAAACATCAGCAGAGGATTCAGCGGGAGAGAGAGAGAGAGAGAGAGAGACAGAGCGAGGATTCAATAAACGAGGGGCAGTCTAAATCTATAAGGTGCACGGAAAAAAAGGTTTGGTTAAATTAACCAAATATCTGGTCGAATATGACGGAATATCCATTGAAGTAATCCTAATTCTGTTTAAGTGAGCCAAAGATCTTGTTAACTTAAACAGAATTCGGGTTACTTCAATCGGAATATCTGGATCGTTCATATTCGACCAGATGTTTGGTTAATTCAACCAAACGTTTTTACTGTGTAGTATTTATCGGATTTTATATTTAATCCTACAGTCGTCGCGCTACTTTTCGAACACGAGTCGACGCATGGGATCTTGAGAAATCCTAATATAAAAAATTATTTCATATCTTTTATGTTGAGAACTTAAATATTTTCTTTGTTTAATTAGGTTTCTGGGTGCATGTAAAATATAAGAAAAGACTACTTTGGATATAATATTTTCTTAAAGACCTTTCCTTGCGACGACTGTAGAGTTAAGATCGTCAAATCGAAATTTTGGCCTTATGTTAAATCTTGAATTCTACGGCGCAGTAGGAGTTAAGGGGATGCTGGAGTCGATGACGAACTCGAACAATGTCGATAATCCAGAGACGATCGTCACTAACATAATCACGCTATCTTTTTTGTATTTCTTGTATATACAGAACTTACATGAATGTGTATTGCTTTGTTTTATCATCTTCAATGGAAAACCTAACCATATATGTGTAGAAATCTTTCTGCAAACTTTTTCAATATTTTTAAGCTTCCAAATGCAGATGCGAAGATAGAGCAATATTCTTCCAAATTTTTCTGTTTGGAGCATCCACACTTTCGGTATATACAAGCTGCGGAACTTTTGGATTAGGCAAATATTACGCTAACTGATAGCTTGAGATCTTATATTAAAATCTTTTTATTCGTTTTCGTCACATATCGAGCAATGCTTCTATTTATTGCACGTACTTTCATTGCGTAAAAGCATTTGTAATTCTGTGTAACCAATACGACGTAAACTTTGCAGAAAAATGTCAGTGTTCTGTCGGTAAAGTTTTCAGCTTCAACATCCCCTTAAGTTAACAAAATAGGTTTAATTTTAATGATACAATTTACTCCTACTTTGACTCTGATAATGTCTGAAATTTCCCTTTTGACTTTCTTTAACGTCGAAATGAGTGTTGAATTGTGAGGCTGAATGTGGGATCAAAATTTTGACTTGGGTGCATTTGGGAAAATACTAAGAAATGTCTATGTGGATTGCGGAAGCATAAAGCCGAGTCGAGTGTTCTGAAAGGGGATATCGACTGATCCGTCTTCCGCAGACGCAATTATAACGAATGGGGCGCGATTCCATCGCAGTCACCTACTCGGTGACGCCGGCGGCGCGGTCGCTGTGCAATGATCGATCGAACGAGCTCTCAACTTTGCGATTGGATCTGGCGAGAAAGCGTCTTCTTCGTGAGGCCCGTCTTGCGCGGCCATCTTCCGCCGGCCATGGTATGCCGTGGTCCCGGACGTAAACAAAGGCGCTGGATGCCGAGCCGAGAGCTACTCATTAATTCTACAAGGTTGCACGCTCGCTCTCTCCGTCTCTCCTGCTCGGCCTCGATGAAAAAAATCCGACGATTCGGGGTTATCCCCCCGACAAAGTAGCGCGGGAATACGAACCCCGACTTGCTTTCAATAACAAAGTCAGCTGTAATCCAAGATGTTGTTAGCGCGGGTCGTCACGCGGGAAGACCTCCTGGTCGAGGGACGGACGAGTCCTTCGCGTCTCATGCGTGCTGCCCACGCCGGGGCCCACGCTTCGACGACGGGGCCCGAAGCGCCGAACTTCTAGTATTACACGACTCCACGGATTAGCCCGATAAACAACGTGTCGACGTGTTTCGCCGGGGGAACGGCGGTTTCCGAGAAAGGTGGCGGGCGAAGACGACGACGACGACGACGACGTCGACGAGAACGTTGCGGGCCTCGCACCGACGCTCTAGCAACATTGTGCGGGGCCCAATCTCGCTTGTAAATCTCCCAGCTTCTTTGTTCCGCGAAGCATGAGACGGTGCAACGAGCGATCTCATTTTCCGTCTCCCCTCTTCTCTCTTTCACCAAGGGAAATGATCGAACGCCATTCCGGACGAGTACCGAGTAGCAGAAATTTCTCAGGATTTCCCCATTAGATTCCGATTAGGTTGCCCAAATTTGTCCCAAAATTGTTTACCCCACCACAATATCAATTGTGGGAATCCCATTCTTATCGCAAGCATGGCAGCTTTTCTGTCCAGGATTGAAATACCATGGAAACTGGCACTTTTTTCAGTATCAAATGAGTAATCCCATTTTTTGCACCAACTACTGTATTCAATAGAATAAAAAATATTAAAAAAATATTGTTAAGTCTTAGTATTTTACTGAACGACTGAATTTGGACGAATAGATTGTACTATTTCATAATATCAGAATAGGAGGAAATAGTAAGGCTGAAAATATGATCAAAATTTCGACTTGGGTGCATTTGGGAAAACACTTTCTGAAGTGAAAAGAAATTTCTGAGTTGTGGGAGCATAAAACCGACTTCTCAACGACAAAAATGTTCTCGCTGCCATCCGTCGAGGCAATTGCCTCGTCATTACAACCGCATCGCGACGCGAAACTACCGAGCGCTCGCCGGCGAGGTGAGGACTCCGCGGTATGTCTCGTACGAGGGATCATCGCGGCATATCAAGTGGCAGCCAGGCGTACTTTGACGTTTCGGACTTCTGCGTAATTCGATTTTATAACTTCCTCGCGGCGAGCGACTCCCGTTCCTTTCATCGCCGCGCGGCGAGCCTCGATCGCATCCTCTCGCTCGTGAACTCGTCTTCCGACGTGTGACGAGACTGCTAAGAGCGCGCGACCGGCGTAAGCTCGGCGTAAACGACGACCGCGGGGACAAGGACGATGACGACGCGCGATTCGAGCGTGCGATACGAGAAATTTGCGCTGCCGCGGAACTCGCATTTTTCGCGCTGGATCCCCGCCGATCTCGCCGGCCGCGGCCAAACTCTGCCGGGTTTTCACCTCGATCCTCCGCTCTTCCGTTCCGCGCGGCACATTTCAATTAGACGTCTCGAGACACAAGGGGGACCCAAATTTACGGCGTCTCTCGGAGGAACAATTAGTGCCGGTAAAAATGATCACGAAGCGCGGCAATGTTTCTTTCTTTCCTTTTTCTCCTCTTTTTTCCCTTCCTTCAGTTTCTTCGAGACGGGTCTCTCTGCCGTCTCTCGAGAGACACCGTAACGATCCTTCTCCGTCGGACTTCTTCGCCGAGACAAGCGGGGAGAGAGAACGCGCGCGAGGAGACGTTCCTAAAATTATTCCCCTTATCGGTCAATCGCGGTGTCAGGATATATATATACATATACGTATACACGCTTCTATCCGTTACATACGCGCGTGTACACGCATACGCGCGCGCGCGCGCACTACACGGGCGCATAGCAGGCGAACGACGATCGAGATCCATATCGGAAAGGACAAGGTGCCTCTGTTCTACGTGGAGAACTCTCTGGGTGCATTCTCGTCCTCTCCTCCCTCCTTTCCTCCTCACCTACTCGCAGACGCAAGTCGTAAAGCATACACCCCGAGTCTTCGAGTCCTGCGTGTGTTTCATTGCCTTCTTCGCTCTCTTAATAAGCGACTTAACGCGAATTCCACCTCGTCGCGTTTACGCCGGCCAGGGAAAATTGAAGCTCTCTGTCGCGTCGACTCGCCTGTCTCATGCGCCCGTAATTACGCGATTTTGTGCTCCCGTAGAGGGAGCCTTGAGTCTATTTGTCGAATTGTTTAATTGCCCGAACGACCAAAGTTTTCTCCTCTTCTTTTCGCGAGCGACAAGATCGCGCGGAATACTTTGATTGATCATTCAGCGGCCGATCGCGATCATGAAAATTTCAGCAGATGAGCTCGCGCTCTCTTCGCTTTTCCGCAATTCGATCTTTCAGTCATCGGTCGCGGCGTGATTTCGCATGCGAGCCGCGTGCGGTTGCGTCGTGTGTGACCGTATCAATCTGTATTCGGTCCACCTCACCACCCCTTCTACCCCCATCGCCTTTTGTCGTTCATTTTTCGCCTCTCTCTCCTTCCTTCTCTCTTCCTTCCGACTCACGACTTCGATTTCTCTATTCTGTATTCGCTGTTTTTCCGCCGACGGTGAAGAACAGTTTGATTCGTCCTGCCGGCGGTCTTTATCCTTCCTTTCCCCGCCGCGCGTTCTTCCGTCTCTTCCGTTTGCACCTCGCACCTTCGGACAACCGAGAGAGCGAGTTCCGACCTCCTCCCCGCGGTGGTTCCTATTAAACCCGCTCGTATTGTATTCAAATTGGTTCGAGCTTTCACGTCCTCCCTCTCCAACTTCGCTCCTCGTCGCATCCCTCACGATCCCGCTCCCCTTCATTCCTCTCTCTTTCTCTTTCTGTGTGTCGCGGATACTCGCTTATTAAAAGGCCTCGCTTATTAAACCGCCGACGGAACCTGATGCAGTAGTCGGGTCGTTTTCGTGCGATTCCGACGGTAACACCGCGCAGTAATTGTACTATCGCGTTTTCTCCCGCGCGGCTCGTACGACCGTGAAACTAATAAAAAGGCAAAAAAAAATGCAATTCACACGAAGAAAAAGAGCGGCAACCTCCTCCTCTTCCTCCTCCTTCTCCTCCTCCTCCTTTGCCGCCACCGCCGTCGCCGAGAGGGCGACCGTTAATTCGGCAAATTCGGCCAATTGCGTAATTCCGAAAAGAGTCGTTGACCGTCTGGACGCCGCCGGGCTTGGGTGGTGCGAAAGACAAGTGAAAAAAATTCGCGCCGAGGGCTGCGGGCGATCGAGCGACGGGGAGGGAGGGAGGAGGGGGAAGAAGGAGGAAGAAGATGCGCCTCCACACTCACACACACACACACACACGTACACACACTTTCTCTCTCTTTCTCTTGTGTCCAGCACAATACCGGGAACTTTTTCCCCTAAGTTGGCAGTTGCGTCACGTCGCGGCGACTACAAAGCGCCGCGATTCCTCTCGCCCCCCTGCCGCCCTTCGCCTCCTCGGTCAGCTCGCGATGCAACACACAACACTTGCATACCATACTTATTTCGTACTTAAGCATTGCACGGAGCGCGTGTGCGCCTCTGCACGCAACACGCACACACATTCGGCCGTCAGCATCGGCGAATAAACAAAGGATTAATTAATCGAAGCCGCGCACGCCCGCACATCGGACTTCCCTTCTCTTCCTCTTTTGCGCGCGAGTCATCGAAGGTAGTTCTTTCTTCCTTCCTTCTTTCCTTCCTTCCTTCCTTCCTTCCTTCCTTCCTTCCTTTCTTTCTCGCGATCTCTTCCGCGAAATGTTTTTCGTTCGGTAAACTCGACGACACGCCGCACTTCTTGAGCGCATCTCGATATCTAGATGAGAGCGCCCTTCTTCAGCCTCAACATAAATTTTCATGCTCTCATCTTAACATTCTTTGACTAAAAATGTTCGTTTAATCCGTATGTTATACGGATATATTACGACTATATTTTTACTGCTCCTCTTATTTCTTTCTTATCATTTGATAAATGTCCTTCATATATATTACCCCTTTAGATAATTGCTACTTCACGGAAAGAATTTTGTAGTAAAAAATAAGCAAGAAAAGATACTATAGAATAATTGTGGAATAACCGAGGAATAGATTATTCTGTAATAATCGACTATTCTTTCATTCCATTCATCCCAGAGCATAATAGTTCTCCGTTTCTCATTCTTCTCCTATCCCTGTTCTGCGCTTTCTCGTTCACCAACACGAAGAAACGTGAGCCACCGTTCGCCGGTTCCTAATTGCTCCTGCACTGAACACCGATCGACGAGCTTAAGAGGATGCTGGAATCGATGACGAACTCGAATAATGTCGATAATGTTGCTTTGTTTTACCATATTCAAGGGAAAACCTAACCATATATATGTACAAATCTTTCTGCAAACTTTTTCGATATTCTTAAACTTCCAAATGCAGATGCGAAGATAGAGCAATGTTCCTCAAAATTTTTCTGTTTGGAGCACCCACACTTTCGGTATGTACAAACTGCGGAACTTTTGAATTAGACAAATATTACGTTGACAGCTTGAAATTTTACATTTAAAATTTTTTCTTCGCTTTCGTCACATATCGAGCAATGCTCCTATTTACACATATTTTTGCGCATACTTTCATTGCTTAAAAGCATTTGTAATTCTGTGTAAACCTGACATAAATTTTGCAGAAAAATGTCAGTGTTCTGTCGGTAAAGTTTTCAGCTTCAGCATCCTCTTAATGCCGCAAAGGAATCGAAATCCACGGATCGTCCTCGCGCCGAATGTCGTTCCGCCGCGGCGTTTATTTTTAGCGGGCGTATATTATCGTTAATTTCGATCGCGAAGCATAAGAAGCCGACGACCTCCTCCTTCTCCGCGTCGGCGAGAAATAATACCGTCGCGTATGTGTCTTCGTGCGGACGAGGCGTGGTCGCGCGCGGGGGAGAAGCGCGTCGGTGACGTAGCATCGCGAATTGCGCTCGAGGACTGTCGATTCGTTAATTGCACCGGCTTCCAGAGACTACCAGGAATCTGAGGGATTCCTTAATTGCGCGCGCGCTCGTCTGCTGCGCCGACGAAATTACGGCCGTCGCGACGTCTCGTCGAATCGATTCCGCAGTACTGACAAGAGATTCTCGAGACATATATATTTAATATAAAGTCGTCAGTGGAGGTTTCTTAATATGGGGAATTACAGTTCTGATCACCAAGATCCCAGACAACATAATGTTTAAAATCGGGACACAAGTCTTAAAGATAATCTTTAAGGCGCCTTAAAGACATTTATACATAAATCGTCTGAAAGACATCTTAAAGATGATCTTTAATACGTCTTGTGTTCCGATTTTAGACATTATGTTGTCTAGGATGTAATGCGATCTATGAATTGCCTTCAAAACTATTCTACACAGTGATTCTTTTCTATGTTAAACATCATTAGTGTCTAGCGAACGAGTGACAGATGCAATAAATGAAAACATTTTTCGTACTGTCCACAATATTTTTCATGCTTTCACAAAATTTACTATAACTTACGCAAAGTAAGTTATGTTGAGGTTATTATATCATAGTCATATAAGTAGTAAAATGAAGCTGGTACTTTTCATTTGACTGAAAGCTAGCTATGTTAGATTTGCAAATCAATAGGTTAGGTTATATAGGATTCGAAATTCTAATATCAATTGTCCGTAGTTCCTAATATAAGGAGCTTTACGTTTATTATGAGTTACGTTTATTATTTTCGCGTTAAAAAAAGAAAATAAATAATGTTTCCAACATTCGTTTCATTTTAATATTTCTTTTCTATTCTGAAGTTTTACTTACTTGGTTTCGACATTTTAATATAATGTTTAGCATTTATTAATATGCAAAATAAAACAATTAAACTATAATAACATTAAAATTTTCTTTAAAATCTGCTAAAATGTAGTATATATTAGACAATTTTAACATATATATATATATATATATCGATATTATTGCGTATCTCTCGCCGCGTCGATTGAATTTTTTCTCCCTTGTCTCACATCCCACTCGAGCGCGTCTCTAAAATCGGCAAACTACCGCGATCTTGTCTCATCTCTTTTAATGACATCGAATTTACACTCCTTTCGATACAGCCGTCGGAGGAAGCGGCGAGACTTTCCGCTCGCGGCTTTCCGCGAAGCAGAAATCTGCAGCAGTTGCCGCAATTAGCGGCATTCGCATGCAAATCGGGCTGACGCGGGGAAATAATGAACGGCTAACGAATGTAAATGCGTTAATTACGCGCCTGGCGCCGCTGATTATCCGGGCCGCGAGAAAGAGTTTCGCGGGACAATTTCGCGGATCTCGATCTAGTCCTAGAGAACCTAAGGGGGAGAGAAACGTGGACGGCGACCACGACAACGTCGACGACAGGTTGTTTCCTTCTCTCGACGCCTAATTACCGCGCACTCCACTTTCCTCTCGACAAGCTCGAAAAGAATGTCGTCGTTTTTGCTGGCGCGTTCCGAAACTCGAGCTCGCTTCGGCGATGTTCCCCCTCAAAACGTGCACAGAAAAATGTTTGATTGGATTGACCTCCAGAATCTCCTGAACATAGATAGAATTTAGCCAGATCAACTTTCCGAACGTTCTTAAAAAACATGCATTTCTTATTCTCATTACAACTTCTTCAACTTCATTGAATCACAAATACATTAATGGGTTCACATTCCGCGATGTTTTTTACATCGTTTAAAAAGGAAATGTATTGAATTCTGATCGTTTTTATGAGAGTTATGAGTAAACGGAAACGCGCTGGATAAAACTTTCCCATGCTTAAAGTGTACATGATTTTTTTATGGAGCTTAGAATTCTAGGGTTAAACAGAGTACAGCCAAGAGTGTTTATAAGCCACTAGTCACTAAGAATCTCTGAGACCCGCCCACTCTGGCGCTTGCATACTTGTAATCTCCACACTGTAGACTTTATTTGAAGCTTGAAATGATCTCAAAACTTCCTGGTCACGAATCTGGGCCGCTCTTGGCCGCACTCTCTCGGGAAATATGAACGAACCAGAAATTCCGGTTAAAGTTACCAGAATCCTGCTCGAGTTAACAAGATTTCTGGTCAACTCGCACGGGTAACATCGACCGGAACGGTTCGTACATATTTCACCCGGAATTGGTTGATCCAACCAAACGTTTTCCGCCGAGAAAGAAATTCAATCGCGTCGCGCTGTGCGAATAGGCGTAGACCGACACAGAGACTAGCAATTCGCGGACGATAAGACCGGAACGAAAATTGATCGGTTAGCGCGCGAGGCACGCTAACGCGAGAATCCGCTCGGAACGTTGACCGGGTTCGGCGAAAAAATCGCAGATTGAAGTTTAGAATAAAGAAGCGAGTGTATTCGCCCGTCCTCCGGGGCTGCCGTCCGTCCGTCCATCGAACATGCAACGCGCGATGATTTACGATCCTGCATGGAGCGGACGAGCAACGCAACGGTCGAACGAAGAAAACGCATCGCGTTGCACTCGAGTGAATAACGTCTTCCGACGATCGCGATGCCCCCGCCCGATCTCTCTCTCCCTCGCCCGATCGACCACCCTTTACATTACGTCACCGCATTGTTCGCGCCGGTAATTTCAGCCTATCCTCGACTCTGCACGGAGAAAACACTAAGGATACATCACTTGCTGTAAATACGGTTGCCGCAGGCATTAAGGCTTCTGGGCACTCGCCACGGAACTTCTGATCGATGACGAGGCGAGAAAATGTCCAAAATTTTTACGCGCCATTTCCAAATAAAGGGATGAAAGAAGACTTCGGATGGCATATCTATAAAATGCTATGAAAACTATCTCTTTGCCTTGACAGTCAATAAATAGCCGTGACAAGCAATCTTCCTCTTCAATCAACCTGTCTTCCCGAGTCGAAAGTAGGAGTAAATTATATGATTAGAATTAAACTTACTTTGCTAACTTAGCTTCTACTGCGTTGTAGAATTCGAGGTTTAACACAGGGCCAAAATTTCAACTCGGGTTTCCTCATGATTCTGCCACGTTCATTTTGCGACTATTTATTAACTGTGTGGACCTTATTAGCAGCCAATTTCTACTAGGAACTACTAGAAACAGTAAAATCAAAGAGAATTCACATGAAAAAGAAAAAACTACAATATTCTTTCCGTGTACGAATCAAAAGAATTGTAGCTGTAATAACTGCATAACTGGACATATAACGACAACGACTTTTAATATCTACTTAATTTGAAAAATAGTCCCTCCTAGAATAATATGTGGCTGTCGCAACCATAGCAGTTTTCTCCGTGTTTTTTCAAGACAATTTCTTTTTTTTTTATTTCACGTCCCGCGCGTCCTCCAATCGTTTTCGTTTAGGTTTCTCGATTTTTCCTCTCCACCTGTCACCCGCGCCTATCGTAGAATAAACTCCAAACTTAGCGAATTGTTGTCCACGACTGTTGCAGGTGAACCGGCCGCTGACGATGAAGAAGGAGGGCATTCAGACGAGAAACAGGAAGCTCTCGTCAAAGAGCAAGAAGAAGAAGAACGGCGGCTGCCTAGGCCTGGGTGTCATGGGAGACATGATCAAGGCCAGTGGACATCTCGATCTCGATAACAAATCCTTCCACTCCGGCTTCGGAGCGCCGATGGGTAAGTCGAGAGTTTTGCCGTCCGCGACGGATATTTGTTGCACCCTGGGCTTTTGTGGGCGTCTCTAAGCTCCTTGAAATTAACCCGTTAATGGCCAGTGTCTCTCAGCCATGAGACGCGATTTTCTCATTGGATAAAACCACTTGATACGTGGAGAAAATATTGTAAAAATCATAAGATCACGTTAAAATTCTATTTCTCTTCGCAATGTTTTCTGCAAAACTCGACTATCTTGAAATTGTTTCATAAATTACTATAGAAATTGCAAATTCGACGATCTAAATATATAATATAAAACACACACAGAGAGAGAGAGAGAGAGAGAGAGAGAGAGAGAGAGAGAGAGAGAGAGAGAGAATATGTCTCGCAAAACTCGCGGAGATTAAAAGAGCGCGCGTCTCTCATTATCGTTGCAGGTACGTCGCAGCATCATCACACGATGCATCCGGCGATGCAGCATTACATGTATCACACGGGTGTCGGCGTGGCCGGAGGTCTTCATCAAGGATTTGCGCCACCGGCGCCGCCCCCCATCCACCCGCACTCACATTCGCATTCCCATTCTCATCACATGCCGAGCCTTCAGGGTCTGCAGCTGACGACGAACGCAATGGTAAGTGCGCGATGATCGTTACCTCCACCGCCGGCGATTGACCAAAGGATCACCACCATTGCCGCGAGCCGCCGATAATCGATCAGGATGATTTCCCTATACCGCGCGGACTTTGCTGACTCGCCGTATACTCAAGCCAAACTCGACGGTAATCCGACGCGAGATCCCGACGCGTGCCCTTGGTTTTCGCGCGATTCGTGCAACTTTACGGGAAACGCGATCAATTTCTACCCTCGCATCGCTAAGCAGAAAGAACGACTTCTTTCTAGCCAGTAACCAGGTAAGTGAGGAAAAAGTTGCAGCATGCTTCGTCATTTCGGTTTTGGAGCTTCTTTCTCACTTCCACTCGAAGTCATCCCTAAAAATGGCGGACAGAATGCAGATTAGAGTTCCTCAAGTTGGAGTCAGAACATCGTTCGCCATATATAGGGAAGAAGTGTGAGTGAGAGAGTGAGGGAGAAGAAAGCTGCAGCGTGCTTCGTCATTTCGGTCTTGGAGCTCCTCTCTCAACTCACGTCATCCCTAAAAATGGCGGACAGGATGCAGACCAATCAGAGAACCGTCATGCTCTGCCCTAGTTCCGACTGGAGGAACTCTAGATCGAGCGTGATCGACGAAATCGAATGAAAAACAAATGTCGCCTTCGCTCGCGCGACCAGCAAGTGGATCGTCCTAAAGAGCGGTAAAACCTTTGTCTGCTTACAGAGCGGCTGGCGATCGGAGTACACATGAATCGCGAGTGACTAGC
>NW_022639616.1:221425-223360 GCF_010583005.1 Odontomachus brunneus | reverse complement strand
AGAGAGAGAGAGAGAGAGAGAGAGAGAGAGAGAGAGAGAGAGAATATGTCTCGCAAAACTCGCGGAGATTAAAAGAGCGCGCGTCTCTCATTATCGTTGCAGGTACGTCGCAGCATCATCACACGATGCATCCGGCGATGCAGCATTACATGTATCACACGGGTGTCGGCGTGGCCGGAGGTCTTCATCAAGGATTTGCGCCACCGGCGCCGCCCCCCATCCACCCGCACTCACATTCGCATTCCCATTCTCATCACATGCCGAGCCTTCAGGGTCTGCAGCTGACGACGAACGCAATGGTAAGTGCGCGATGATCGTTACCTCCACCGCCGGCGATTGACCAAAGGATCACCACCATTGCCGCGAGCCGCCGATAATCGATCAGGATGATTTCCCTATACCGCGCGGACTTTGCTGACTCGCCGTATACTCAAGCCAAACTCGACGGTAATCCGACGCGAGATCCCGACGCGTGCCCTTGGTTTTCGCGCGATTCGTGCAACTTTACGGGAAACGCGATCAATTTCTACCCTCGCATCGCTAAGCAGAAAGAACGACTTCTTTCTAGCCAGTAACCAGGTAAGTGAGGAAAAAGTTGCAGCATGCTTCGTCATTTCGGTTTTGGAGCTTCTTTCTCACTTCCACTCGAAGTCATCCCTAAAAATGGCGGACAGAATGCAGATTAGAGTTCCTCAAGTTGGAGTCAGAACATCGTTCGCCATATATAGGGAAGAAGTGTGAGTGAGAGAGTGAGGGAGAAGAAAGCTGCAGCGTGCTTCGTCATTTCGGTCTTGGAGCTCCTCTCTCAACTCACGTCATCCCTAAAAATGGCGGACAGGATGCAGACCAATCAGAGAACCGTCATGCTCTGCCCTAGTTCCGACTGGAGGAACTCTAGATCGAGCGTGATCGACGAAATCGAATGAAAAACAAATGTCGCCTTCGCTCGCGCGACCAGCAAGTGGATCGTCCTAAAGAGCGGTAAAACCTTTGTCTGCTTACAGAGCGGCTGGCGATCGGAGTACACATGAATCGCGAGTGACTAGCAGCTCAGGACGCAGCCCACCACTCCCCCGTTGTAATGTAATAATAATAAAAAAGAGAAAAGAAAAAGAAAAACCGAAAAAAAGACGAGAAAAAACGCGAAGGGAGGCGCAACGGAATAAAGCGACGACGACGACAACACAGCAGCAGCAGCAGCAGCAGCAGCAGCAACAACAACAAGCGAACTGAACGCTCCTCTTCTCTTTCTCGCGGGCCTCCTTTTTTAATTAGGTAAGAGAGCACGATCGATCACTGACGACACACGAAAAATCCCGACGCGCGCGCGGTTTTATCCCCTCAAGACCCGGACGCGTCGACCGTGGGCCGATCCTGATCGGTCGCACGGTCGTCTCACGCAACGGAGCGAGATAGCGCGTCGTCCGTCGGATCTCTCTTATATAAGTGGAAGAAGCTCCTGTAAATATGTAAAGTTTCATGTCGGGGCCCGTCGGAGTCCCGGCTCCAAGTACAAACAAAGTCAGCTACTATGTCGAGTCTTATATATGAGATACGCGTATATAGCATGTAAATAAATATTAATTATATAGACACAAGAATTTATATGTAATTACGTGTGCGCGTGGACGGGCGAATGCGAGGACGCGTGTGCGTGCTTGCGTGAGTGAGTGAGTGAGTGCGCGAGTGAATGTGAAGGCGCGCGTGCGTGCGTGTGTATGTGTCCGTAAGACGCCCGCAGAGCGACGACCTTCTTTTAGGTAGCTCCTGCTCATCTCGGAGGATGCTGGGCGAGAGCGGCCACCGCGGCGCAGTGCGAGTACCTCGCGTGGTCATTCGGCAAGGAACTTGCGCCCGGAGATCGCCCGGAATCGATTCCGGGATGAAAGGGAGAACGAGAGAGAGAGCGAGAGAGAGAGAGAGAGAGAGAGAGAG
>NW_022639616.1:217340-219836 GCF_010583005.1 Odontomachus brunneus | reverse complement strand
GAGAGAGAGAGAGAGAGAGAGAGAGAGAGAGAGAGAGAGAGAGACGGACAGACGGATCCAGGGGGTAAAAAGGGGGTCGTCGTCGCGGACGTCGGAGGAACGAGTCGGAGAGCGCGTGCATGGGGACGCAATATCGTGCAATTTTCAACAGACGTTTATTCAACGGAAGTTTGTAACTTCGGTGCGGGATCGTCTGGACGTTCTTCGGGGATCCTCGCCGTCGGTCGATCTGCGGCGAGGCGTGGAGGCGGACGTTGAAGAGAGAGAGAGAGAGAGAGAGAGAGAGAGAAAGAGAGAGAGGAGAAAGAGAAATGCTCATGAACATGAATGTTCATTTCGCGAAAATCGCTGTGAATTCGCAGTACGTTGTCTGTCGCTTGCTCGCGCTCGCTTGAGTTGTATAATAATCTAACTGACGAATGATTCTTCACTCTCCGTGTGAAGCCTTGTGCACACACTGAAGGGAAAATACTTGAAAACTTACTTGTAGGACACATAAAGTTTGTGTCCACAGAAGGAAACCTTGCTTTACAGAAATGAACTTTACACCCAGCAAGTGAATTTTCAAGCGTCCGTTTTCTCCGGTGCAGCAATAACGCACTATGAGAAAGAAACACTTGAAAATTTATTTACGGGATCAAACGTTTACTTCACAGAAATGAGCTCTGCATCCTGCAAGTAAGTTTTCAAGTGTAGTTTTGCAAGTTTTTCAAGTGTGTGTGCAGCAGTAACGCACTGAGAAAAAAATATTCGAAAATATTTGCGGGATAAAAAAGTTCACTTCGCAGAGAAGTTAACCTTATCTCACGGAGATATAAGCTTTGTTTTACAGAAATCAACTTTTACACTCCACGGATAAAAATGTATTTTTTTCTCAGCGCGATCGGCATGTCGCGTAATCCCAAGCGACGTCCCGGTCGCCCAGCGACCGGTATCTTTCCAGGGAACATCCGTCGCGGAACACAATCGATCGACTTCGCGGCGCGATTTTTCTTTTTTCCGTTTTCCAAAGAAGAGCAGCTCCTCGCTCTGGCGAGGCGGCACATTGCGACGCCTGAAATGCAATTTATTCTCGAGGTATTGAAACGCTCTTCCCACGACTGTATGTCGAGGCGAGTCGCGAGCCTTGGTGCGCGAATTCACGCTGATTGTCTCGAAGACCGAATTGTGCTACATCGATTCCTCTTTTTTTGTTCTGTTAATTTACCTTCCCCCCCTTTTTCAAAGACTTTCGAGAGTGTGTACCTTTCCTCCGTGTCGGCTGTCGGCGTCCATTCGTCCAGCACCGTTCTGTGTGTCGTACCGGTTAGTGATAGAGTTCACGTAGGTGTAATAAGGCGCATAGGGTAAAATTCTCGTAAATTGTACACGAAGCTTCCGGCGATCGCGCTCGATTGGTCGACGAGAGAAGGAAGAAAAAAAGAAAGGAAAGGGAGAGGACGAGTCGACGCGATCGCCGGATCGCACGAGCGTTCTAGCTTCATAATTTAGTCACGAGACAACACAAGGAGTCCACATATACACACACATACACACGGAGAAAGAGAGGGAGAGAATGAGAGGTACACTCGCCCCGCAACTTATACGATTACATACATACATACGCGTACAATTACACACGCATACACACACGGACAGCGGCAGTCAGCGCGTGGTGGAACACGATTGAACACGCGGTTAAAGGCGAAAGTGTAAATTTTGTATCTTCGAGATTGTGTATCGTTATTGTAATAATAGTATATATATATATATATATATATGCAAATGGAGAAGAGAAAAAATAAAAACTATATATATATATTTCGAGACGCGTGGCGGTCGACCGTCGCGCGCGTTAAGTGATTGTGCATAATTAGCAACTAATTGCGCATCTCGTAAACCCGCATATAGATAGTCAGCAGGATGTAATTGACGACTCATCGGCGAGCGAAAAGCCACGAGCATGTGTGTGAGAGAGAGAGAGAGAGAGAAAGTGAGAGAAAGAAAGAGAGAGAGAAAGGTCGTACGGGGTGAGAGCGCCGGGCGATCGTTAATACATTGTCATTGTCATTGTCGATCATTCGATTGATTGTCCATTGATTGATTGATTGCTACTCGTGAGAGACTCACTCGCTTGAGTTCCGACCACATTGTGATTTTCGATTTTACCTACACTCGCGTATGTTTTTTGCGACTAAATAGACGTACGTAGGTAATACGAGGGCCGAAGGAGAAGAAAAAGGGAAAAAGAAGAAAATGATGGTAAGGGATAGGGGAAGGAGGCGACGTACTTTTTGTCAAATGTTCGTGTGATTTCGTGGGAGGATATCGCGCGCGCGTACTTTCTCCTCTCGCCGCAAAGACGAAAAGAAGAAGGTTTGGTGGGCGAGAGACGACGATCCCGTTTTTGAGAGAGAGAGCGAAGGAAAGAGGAGGACGGTGGTGGCGGTGGCGATGATTTTCCAAAAGACTGAGGAAAGGAAGGGAAAGTGTCGACGGTACTTTCGTGCGAGCCCC
>NW_022639616.1:196824-217330 GCF_010583005.1 Odontomachus brunneus | reverse complement strand
GAGAGAGAGAGAGAGAGAGAGAGAGAGAGAGAGAGAGAGAGAGAGAGAACTCGTCGGGTCCCTCGAGTCGTTCGGTCGGAATTAACGAGACGACGACAGCGAGCGAGCAAGCGAGAGAGAGAGAGAGAGAGAGAGAGAAAGAGAGAGAGGAGAAAGAGAAATGCTCATGAACATGAATGTTCATTTCGCGAAAATCGCTGTGAATTCGCAGTACGTTGTCTGTCGCTTGCTCGCGCTCGCTTGAGTTGTATAATAATCTAACTGACGAATGATTCTTCACTCTCCGTGTGAAGCCTTGTGCACACACTGAAGGGAAAATACTTGAAAACTTACTTGTAGGACACATAAAGTTTGTGTCCACAGAAGGAAACCTTGCTTTACAGAAATGAACTTTACACCCAGCAAGTGAATTTTCAAGCGTCCGTTTTCTCCGGTGCAGCAATAACGCACTATGAGAAAGAAACACTTGAAAATTTATTTACGGGATCAAACGTTTACTTCACAGAAATGAGCTCTGCATCCTGCAAGTAAGTTTTCAAGTGTAGTTTTGCAAGTTTTTCAAGTGTGTGTGCAGCAGTAACGCACTGAGAAAAAAATATTCGAAAATATTTGCGGGATAAAAAAGTTCACTTCGCAGAGAAGTTAACCTTATCTCACGGAGATATAAGCTTTGTTTTACAGAAATCAACTTTTACACTCCACGGATAAAAATGTATTTTTTTCTCAGCGCGATCGGCATGTCGCGTAATCCCAAGCGACGTCCCGGTCGCCCAGCGACCGGTATCTTTCCAGGGAACATCCGTCGCGGAACACAATCGATCGACTTCGCGGCGCGATTTTTCTTTTTTCCGTTTTCCAAAGAAGAGCAGCTCCTCGCTCTGGCGAGGCGGCACATTGCGACGCCTGAAATGCAATTTATTCTCGAGGTATTGAAACGCTCTTCCCACGACTGTATGTCGAGGCGAGTCGCGAGCCTTGGTGCGCGAATTCACGCTGATTGTCTCGAAGACCGAATTGTGCTACATCGATTCCTCTTTTTTTGTTCTGTTAATTTACCTTCCCCCCCTTTTTCAAAGACTTTCGAGAGTGTGTACCTTTCCTCCGTGTCGGCTGTCGGCGTCCATTCGTCCAGCACCGTTCTGTGTGTCGTACCGGTTAGTGATAGAGTTCACGTAGGTGTAATAAGGCGCATAGGGTAAAATTCTCGTAAATTGTACACGAAGCTTCCGGCGATCGCGCTCGATTGGTCGACGAGAGAAGGAAGAAAAAAAGAAAGGAAAGGGAGAGGACGAGTCGACGCGATCGCCGGATCGCACGAGCGTTCTAGCTTCATAATTTAGTCACGAGACAACACAAGGAGTCCACATATACACACACATACACACGGAGAAAGAGAGGGAGAGAATGAGAGGTACACTCGCCCCGCAACTTATACGATTACATACATACATACGCGTACAATTACACACGCATACACACACGGACAGCGGCAGTCAGCGCGTGGTGGAACACGATTGAACACGCGGTTAAAGGCGAAAGTGTAAATTTTGTATCTTCGAGATTGTGTATCGTTATTGTAATAATAGTATATATATATATATATATATATGCAAATGGAGAAGAGAAAAAATAAAAACTATATATATATATTTCGAGACGCGTGGCGGTCGACCGTCGCGCGCGTTAAGTGATTGTGCATAATTAGCAACTAATTGCGCATCTCGTAAACCCGCATATAGATAGTCAGCAGGATGTAATTGACGACTCATCGGCGAGCGAAAAGCCACGAGCATGTGTGTGAGAGAGAGAGAGAGAGAGAAAGTGAGAGAAAGAAAGAGAGAGAGAAAGGTCGTACGGGGTGAGAGCGCCGGGCGATCGTTAATACATTGTCATTGTCATTGTCGATCATTCGATTGATTGTCCATTGATTGATTGATTGCTACTCGTGAGAGACTCACTCGCTTGAGTTCCGACCACATTGTGATTTTCGATTTTACCTACACTCGCGTATGTTTTTTGCGACTAAATAGACGTACGTAGGTAATACGAGGGCCGAAGGAGAAGAAAAAGGGAAAAAGAAGAAAATGATGGTAAGGGATAGGGGAAGGAGGCGACGTACTTTTTGTCAAATGTTCGTGTGATTTCGTGGGAGGATATCGCGCGCGCGTACTTTCTCCTCTCGCCGCAAAGACGAAAAGAAGAAGGTTTGGTGGGCGAGAGACGACGATCCCGTTTTTGAGAGAGAGAGCGAAGGAAAGAGGAGGACGGTGGTGGCGGTGGCGATGATTTTCCAAAAGACTGAGGAAAGGAAGGGAAAGTGTCGACGGTACTTTCGTGCGAGCCCCTCGCGCGTCCAGGTGGAGAGGGTCGAGGAGGAGGAGGAGAGGAGGAGGAGAGGAAGGAGGAGGTATCTATTAATAGTATTACTAGGGAGTAGCGTGTAGCCTGTGTAAAAAAAACGAAAAAAAAAGCATTATGATTTTTAAAGGAGGCCGATCGCACCCGCACGAACGCGCGAGAGGGGTGCGGTTTTTATTCGTTTCTTCTTGTTTTCCTAGAGAAGGTATATGAGAGAGACGTTAAAGGGGATGCGACGAGGAAGCGAAAGAGACGAGGGGTTAGGGGACGGGGGAGGGTGAGAAGAAAAGCAGACGGAGCGATCCTGTCACGCGCGTGCGCGCGCGCGCGCACGCGACGGAGGGATGTCTATTGGATGTGTATAAAGCGACATTGTAAGATATCATTGTAAAAAGAGGTTTTAACTTAAAATAAATTAAATGATAAATCACGCATACACCGACCAATCTTTAATCGAATATTATGACTATAGATGTGTATATGTACAATGTATAGCATTATGCTCTCTCTCTCTCTCTCTCTCTCTCTCTCTCTCTCTCTCTCTCATCTTTTTCTCTGCACCTGTTTTTCTTTTTCTGTCTATGTCTCTCTCTTTCTCTTTCTCTCTCATCTTTTTCTCTGCACCTGTCTTTCTTTTTCTGTCTATGTCTCTTTCTCTTTCTCTCTATCTTTCTCTTCTTCTCTTTCTCTTTTTTTCTCCCGCTGAATCTTTATTTCGCGCTCAAGATCACCCGCATTTTTCTCTATCCTGCCTCGATTTAACACCCAATTTACACTCGCGAAGCGATTTCGTTATTTTACCCCGCGAATCGCGCGATAACATCGTCGCGTTATCGTTGATATCGGACATAATATAATTTTCCTCGACGCGGCGAGATCAATGCGACGGCTCTCTGTCCTTTAATAAATCTCACGCGGCGTACAACCGGTATTACGGAATTATTAATGATTTTATTCTGCGTATCTCTCTCTCTCCCCCTTTCATTCCTCCCTCTCTCTCTCTCTCTCTCTCTTCGTCGTCGCGAGCGTGACGATGTCGTATCGTTATCGGGACGACGTCACACCACAACACGCCGCTCTACGAATTGAATTTCTTTTCGCTTCGTGGCCGTGCGCGCGGAAGAAAGAGGGAGATGGATAGATAGATAGGTGGAGAAAGAAAGAGAAAGAGAGAGAGCCGCGGACCCTTAATCAATCACGCGTGCCGATAATAATATCGTTATAGAATTATTAATGATTCCATCTCGCTCGCTCACTCGCCCGCCCGCATCGCGACGCCGTAATGTCATTATCGGCGATGTCGTGAGCAAAATTCTTTCCCGTTCCGAAACAATGCCGTCGTTGTGATAAATCGCGTGCAACGACAACGATATTACTCGTCCGCGCATACGCGCGCGCGCGGTCTCCAATCCGACTGCATGAGTCGTGCGTGTATGTGTGTGTGTGTGTGTGTGTGCTGTATGCGTGTATGCGCGTGTTTTATCGTCGCAATATAACGTTAACGCACAATGTGCGTAGATCGCACAGAGTTCTACCAACGTTGTTAGCGCGAGACTATGATACGAGAATTATACGTTATTAATCGCGACTAATCCGCGATTAATCACGAACTTGTCAGCGACCGTGCACGCGCGAGAGAGAGAAAGAGAGACAGACAGACTCCGCGGCAGCCCGTTTTCGTTCGCAAACGTCATCGCATTGATCGTTCCGCACGTTGTGTCCCGAGGACGATTTATTTTCACGGAGACGTGTTTTTTCTCCCTCTTTTCGTCGCACGACGGACGTATTTTCCGTGTGTCGGAATGCGCGTCGATTCGATCGAGTCAATAGCGGAGGGAGGAAACAAGTATAATCGTATCTCTTATCACTCGGCTGTCGGTCGGATCGACGCGTTCACCGCGCGCGCCACATCGATCCGAAAAAAATAAGAAAGAAAAATGAAAGAAAAGAGAGAAGTCAAGTGTTCGTTCAATTTCCGAAGTGCGCCGGCACGGATCTCTCCTCTCCCTTTAAAGGGAGACCGAGACCCGCTCGCCTCTCTCGCGTCATGAGACAAAGCGGGGGGAGGGGTCCAGATCGATGTCGATTAGTTCGCTCTCCCCCCTCCCCCCGTGCGCCCCGCTCCCTATTAATTAAAAGGCGTAACTTAATTGAGTCTTATCGGGCGGACGAGGTGTTTACATGTAAATCGAGGCAGCATCGCGAACGAGATAACGTCGCGCGAACGAGATCGCGACTAAATCCCTCCCCGTGATATTGCGATGAAATATCGGGAGCCGTGCGACAACTTCGATCAGCCGCGCCCGACGCGCTAACGACTACGGCGAGATAGAGCGGAGGAAAAAGAAAAAAAGGACGAAGCCGAAAACCTCGCGAGAGGATGAGGAAAAGAGAGAAAGAGAGAGAGAGAGACGGAAGAAGCGGAGGAGAACATCCAATAACCAGTCCTTGCGAGGATCCGCTTTTTCCATCCGATCCTTCTTGGCCGATCTCGAGCAATCGACAACTCGTGATGTCGAAGACCGCGGCGTTTCGTAACACACACATACACGCGCACGCACGCAATGTGCAGAACGATAAATTATCGCGCACGACGACGGCGGCGACGAAGGTGTTGGCTCTCCTCTCGACGGTTTTCTCCGATTTTTATTCTTTCTCTCCCATGGAAGGAACGTCAACGATACATTCGAAGAGCAGAGGACGCGCGTACGTGAGTGTAGCACGTGTGAGAGCAGGCGGGAGATAAGGTAAAAGTGCCGATACACCCGAAGTTAATCCTGGACATTTTTGCACTGGGGATGTTTGTGATATTTACAACTATAATCTGAGAAATAATTATTATAAATTGTGATCAAAGAAACCATTTTTTTATGCTATAATATCATAATATGTGGTAAGTAATTTTATATGCATATTACCACTTTGGAGTTAGAATAACCAGAAAGTTGAGTAGTGTGTTGAGATCGAAAGTAATTATAATTTCAGTTTAATCGATCACTTCTTTTCTCTCATCTGACATCTGAAATTACTGACTGCACAGTTCAACATGTTCTACGTCTAAAGTTTAAATATTTGTATTTAAAGATCAAAATAACAAGAATGCCTAGGATTAGGTATACATTCGGGAATTGGTACTTTTGTCTTTGACATATCCCCGGCGTTTCGCGGCGATTTTGTACGGTACGCGGCTCTCGAAATGTATATCGAAGTGATTTTCGCACGTACATATACACACACGACTACACGTAGACACTGCGATCGTGAAGGGTCGGCGAGAGGTGTGTCGGTAACTGTTATTTTATCTACGAGAGAGAGAAAGAGAGAGATGTCGAGAGGTAGCGCGGAACGAGGGATTCCGAAGTGCAGGACGGTTATCCCGTGCAACCAGCTATAAATTGTACCGTAACCGTTATCTACTGTGTATTTGAAAATTTATAAATGTGTGATACCTACTTAACTACACGACTCGTCTTCATTCGACCTCTCTGAATCGCCCTTTTTCCCTACCCTGTACCTTATCTCGTCCCGAGAACCATTGGGGTTTCACGATACCTCAAGTGTGACTTTTAACTCCCGAAGTCGATAGATCGCATGAACGCGCATTCGAGAAGCTCGCCTGTCGCAAAGAGGACAAAGAGGAGGTAGTAGAAAACGAGTGGAAGAATTTGTAAGTGGGAGCGACCGTACTCAGTGAAAAAGAAAACATAGTGATGGCAGCAGTACAGGTGACAACGAATTTTGTACGTAGAATAAATGTATAGGGGAGAATGGGGCTATTTGGTTATTGAGGTAAATTAGTAAAATTGATTATTTCTACAGTTTTTTAACAGATTTCAGAATCAAACAAATAGAGATCTCAAAGCCACCTTTGTCATCTCGACAAACATACATTGCCCGAGATACAAATCACGTTTGTTCTTGTCTATTTAGGTTAAGTTCATTACGTCTCTGTTACAGAAATATTATTCATAGCAGCAAATCGAAAGTAACAAGTCATTTGTTGTTCTTAACGCATTTGCTGCCGACAACCTATTTGTCGCGGTATATATTAGTGTTTTGTTAAATTAACAAAAGTTTTTCTCTCAGTGATGTAAAAGCGAAAACCTTTATCGACATATTGTCAAGAGCGAGTTTGTTAGCTTCTCACGTTGCAAAGAGGATAAGAAGAAAAAATGAAGGAGCACAAGATCAGAAAATACGCGGGGTGAAGAGATGCGACAAGGAGCAGTCGCCGAGCAGCTTATAGCACGACTCTTGGATAAATCTCGTGGCGTCCCGCTGGTCCCGCTCTTCTTCTCTTTCTCTCTTTTTTCTCTCTCTCTCTCCCTCTCTCTGTCTTTCTCGAGACTGAGACTCCCAAGAGTCACAAGATCGCGCGTTCGTTCTATGAATTAGAAAATCGATAGGAGAGAGGCAAGATCGTGGTGCGCGTCGTAGAGCGGAGTCGGATCTCCAAATCCCCGCTTACGCGCGTCCGCGCAAGTCGGTCCTACTCGTTTCACGGCGAATTAGGTCCGGATGGGCCCTCCACGAGGGTTTAGTGGAAGGGACCCGAGTGGAGTCGAGATATCCGAGAAAGAGTCGAGCCAGCTGCTCGCGCTCCGTACGTGTACCTCCGAATACCTATACGTGATCGTCGGCGAATCGCCGCTCGACGTTGACCTTCTGCCACGGGATGACTGCGAGGTAAGGGGAGGAGGAGATGGTGGAGGAGGAGCAGAAGAGGAGATGTGTGCGCCAAGGAACGGCCCTAGATAGCCCCCGAGACCGGAGAGGAGAATATATACTTCCTATAAAAGTGACCGGGATTTCGCGTAATCCCGTTTTCTGGGGTGGAGTCGGATAAAAGAGAGATGGGGTGGTACCTATGTATACCCTGCTACGGTGTGCTCCGGCACACCGAGGCTCTCCTCTTATGATCATCGTCCCGTCTTTTTCTCGAGCGAGTCGCGCGATCCGCAATGGTCTCGACTTCGCTTTTTACCTTCTTTTTTGCGGTTTACCACGCGGATTTTGGTAACAAGGGTGTTTCTCTTTCTCCCATATAAGGGTACGTTAAACTCGTAGGTACAGAGGATTACATATATGCCTAGCCATTCCCTAGCCATGTGTGTGTGCGTTGTCCTAATCGAGTTACTAAAAATTTTCGACCTAACGCATTTGTTTTTAGATAGACAAGGGTCGTGATTGTTGATTATACGAAGAATTTGCAGTGATGTCAAGCAGTGATAGTTGGACAGCTTGATATTTTGTTTACATTTATAATTGCGATTAGGTCGATGAATAGATATTTTGCGCGCCATCACGCAGCACGCACGCTAAGTGATATCGACGACTCGATTCGAAATTTTAATTCCACATTGGCTCTACAAGTCTCGTCGGACTTGAAGAGCCATTGAAGAATGCGAAGATATTATAATACAAACTATTTGCCTTACCTTGATTATGTCATAGTTACATATTTTTGAATTACCTAATAATCGATTATCTCAATAAATTCTACCTGCATTTATCATTATTTTATCATATATTTCATTATTATCTTGTCTCTTTACTCTTTATTCTTAATGAACAACGTAATGTAACAATTGTGTAATTTGCAGACAGAATACGTGCGATAAGCGGAAATATTAAATAATCCAATAAAGATTGACTTTTCTTGACTCACGTGATTTTCTAATACATAGACTCGTGTTCAGTCTGTGAGATCGACTCTTCATTAATAAAGATGGAATAATGAAAATTAATGGAGATGAAACATATAAAGTTTGTTTCTTACATAAACTCTGATTTCTAGTTAAAGTGCTCGCGTACAATAATATTTATAGCTTCAAAAAAGTATTGGTTTTGTGCGGTCTGGAAGGCCGGTACGTGAGTTAAGGAAGATTAATGAGAAGACATAATTAGTGGGTATTAAATGAATACAACATATTTTACTTTCTTACAATTTCTTTTTGTTTTCGTTGGATGTTTTAATGAGGTATATAGCTCTCAAAAGAGCTGATAAGGAAAATGTAAGGACAAAGTTCTTACATCCTCCAGAGTTGTGAAACCAATAATGTTGAACACTAATCAAATTTTAACACGTTGTCTGATCGCGCTGATTGTACAAAAGCTTGGCGGATGATTGAATTAACCGAAATTGGCCGTAAGTGTAATTCGAGACGTATTTTTGACCTCGTCTCATCAGCTTTGTATTGGCCGTACAACTGATTCTTCAAATTAATTGTATAAAATTGATTGTATCAAATTTTATTCAAACTATTAATCATATAATTAAGTGTATCTCACACGTAACTCAATGAGATACAATAGAATCGTAATATTGCACGGAAAAAAAAGATTTGCTAATATATGGACAACTAAAAATATTAACTGCAGGAGAAAATTGTCTTGCTTTCATAGCAAAGTTATTTAGTTGTGATAGCTAAAAGATTTAATAATATATATTAGCAAATCTTTCAGCTATCACAACTAAATAACTTTGCTATGAAAGCAAGAAAATTTGCTCCTGCAGTTAGTAATTTTAGTTGTCCATATATTAGCAAATTTTTTTTTCCGTGTGGTCACCGGTAATCGCATGACAATATTAAATTCGATAAGATAATCCTGTAAACGAAATTAAAAAAGAGACGTCGGCGCACATCAACAACAAGATTTGCCGCCTAAGCAGCATTATCAGATGTACAAATCAATATTTATGAGATTCACAGAGGCCGATATTCATAGATCTCAATTATATTCACCAAATTATTATTAATAACTCAATTATACTAATAACGTATTTATTTAAATCCAAATTCTATTATTTAAACATAGAATAAACAATTGCTTTCTTAACAAGTTAAGAGAGAGAGAGAGAGAGAAAGAGAGAGGTATTAAGGCTAAATAATATATTTAAATATAACTACCAAATAATGCTAAAAAAATAACGTTCTCTTCTCTCTTTTGTAACTCTCTACTAATATTAAAGGGACATGTTTAATCCAATAAATCAATAATTCAATAATAAGAGATTATGAATGTCGGCCTCAATTTCGACTCGGGATATTTCCTCGTACGCGGCAATTTCGCCGGAGGTCCATTCAAATCGAAAACCTTCTGTGCAATAAATGATTTCATGCACCTGGACAGATACACGATGGCGTCCTGGCATCCTGCGTGTCCTGGCTTCCCGGTCCAGCATCCTGTTCCAGGCTGCTCCGTTCTGGCACTTTGGACACTCACTCTTGTAATCACTGGCACTGACACTCGCGACACGATTCGATCAAAAGGTGTTAATTGCCGATGAGAGTCCAACCGAATATTGCAAGAGTCGACGTCGAGAATTGTGACTCAAGTAACGATACACGTGCTCCGCGTCGTAACGCGTGTTTTGTTCGCTGTCCCGGCACGTAATGTACACTCGAAATGAGTCCGACCTCGTTGAACGTTCGAAACGACGTTTTGCTTTTTTGATTGTTGTTATCGTTCGGCTGGTCGACGCTTGATGACGTAGTCGCCCATTGTTTCGGTGTTTTCGCGCGTCGCGTGCTTCTCTGCGACTGTGAATCTCCGATTATTTGCCCCAAATCTGTAATTATTCCATATAAGAAGGGACATCAGTGTCAAGCGTGCTGAGTAACGGTCCACGAGCTTGTGGATCATTAATTAATCTTTCGATTGAAGATCCCGAATAATTGACGAGTATCAACGATTTTTCCGCTTCTGTTTACTCTTGTTATCGTATGTAATATTAATTTAGATGTTTATCGGAGAAAATGGCAATGAGTAATTACGCTACACTAAGAGAGAAAATATCTGAGTAAATATTTTATTATTTGATGGGTATTGATGATGATATATTTACTTATACTGATGTGTAAAATATTTTTCGATCAAGAAAAATATCACAAAGCTTCGAACAAGAAAAAGATTGAAGTGACGGTTGTTGGGTATTCATTTACATAAAATTATCACTATTATTATATTAAAATATTAATATTATTATTATATTAAAATAAAAATAAAAATTATAAAAGATAAGAAAATTATGTAAAAATTGATTGACTAAAATAATCAACAAACTAATATAAAGTCACGAATAACTTAATTGATCGATGAAATTAATAATTAATCAAACTTTGATTGATTAATAATTAATTTCATCAATCCACATTAAATTACTTTTGACTACGTATATGATGATTGATTTTAGCGGTCATTTGAGAGTGGAAGAAAATTTTCATCGATTAATGCCCGACAGCACGCACTTTTCCAACCCTCCGCGAGAACGCCGACGTTCGTCCGTCGGATATTCGCGCCACGTTTCTCCCGATTTCCACGTCACTTTGTTGAGCGACGCGCCGAACGTAATCCGTCGATGTTTCCTCGAGACGAGGAATTCGGGATAAGCGTCTGTCGGACGAAATGGATCGGTGCCGCGTGAAGGACGCTCGATCGGTGAATGCGAGTCACTTCGCCGGCACGACCACGGAGCCGGTAATCCCGTCTGTATATCCCGCCGCCAAGGGTCAAGCGAGGCCGGGGTCAGTCTCACGTCGAGTGTGAAACTTCGATTTCGAACGCGCGGCCTGGAATAAATAATCAATCGTGGGATTTGTTGCGCGCCGAGCGTCACGATCGAGGGTCGTCGTGCCGTCATCATCCGGCGAGTCTACTGCGAGCAAGGAATGCACGCAACAAAGTATCGTACGAGGACGATTAAAAATGCAACGGGAAGTCTAGTACTATGCAATGACATTGACAGAAATATTTAAAACAAAATTTGATGTCTCTAAAATAAATGCGTCAAGTTGGCCGTCATTTTTTATACATTTAACCTTATTTGTCTCGAAAACCTGACATGATAAGCAAATTGTAAGGGTAAATTCAGATCTAAGTCTATTCGTACTCTGCTGAGAACAAACATGAAACAGAATTTATATGGAAAAAACTATAATATTCTCTTCCTATAGAAACATAGCAGATTTCGCTAAAAATATAGCAAGTGTTTTAATAGAATACAGTTCCTGAAATATATAAACAGCACATATGAAATGAAAAGATAGCAAAACACTGAGGAATGTCGGTCTATTCTACAAAATCCTATAGTAATTTTGCCCATAAAATTCTACCCATGTAGAAACACAGTAAAATTGAAAAGACCTAACATACACGGAAAAAAAAGATTTGGTTGAATTAACCAAATATCTGGTCGAATATGAATGACCCAGAAATTCCGAATGAAATAACCCGAATTCTGTTTAAGTTAACAAGATTTTTGGTACATCAACCAAACATGTCTGGTTGTTTAACCAGACACATCTAATTAATCAACCATACATGTTTGATTAGTCTACCAAAAATCTTGTTAACTTAAACAAAATTCGGGTTACTTCGGAATTCCTGAATCATTCATATTCGATTAGATATTTGGTTAATTCAACCAAATCTCTTTTTCCGTGTAAAAAAGAAGAAAAACTATAATATTTTCTCTATGTGTAATTTCACAATAAACAAATAATTCTATCTGCGGTGGAAGAAACGAAGAGAGCAACAAAATTGAGAGCATTCGGACAATTGATTCGCCATGTACAAGCCTGAGTTCGTTTAACTCGATTTGAGTTGTGTCGCGACTGTGATCGCTATATTTTTTTTTTATAGCGGACGATAATACTTCGCGTATGGGGACAGCGGAAAAGGGAGCTCTTGCGAGATACGGGATTTTATTGACGCTGATACGGGCGTGGAGATTCGATGCGGACGCCGATAGGCGCGTAACGCGCGGAAAAATCGCGTGCACGCAACGATTGCGCGGAGCTGTCAGCCGCGCGGACGATTCGCCCGGCTGGTGCGATTGAACCCCCGGCCGACCCGCAGGAATGACTGGTTGACTGACTGACTGCACAGCAGCCTAGATTCCCGCCGACGCGTCGTTTTCCATCAGAGCCGCGATTATTAGTAGGCGCACGCGACTTTATTCGCGGCGTCACGCACGACGCGCCGTCGATCCCGCTTCTTCGTCGGGAATGACGCGCAAGTACCAAGATGAGAAGACTGGACGACTCGAACGAGGGGAAACAATTCGCTCAGATTTCCACGGGACATTTCCACGAAATGCATCTCGCAGTCGCTCTTTCCCCCTTCCTTCTAATCGAGAGCTTTTACTAAAAATTGTCGACCTAACGCACTCGTTTCTAGATAGTCGCGACTGTTGATTATTTATGAAGAAACTGCAACGATGTCGAGTAGCTTGTGACACTTGGACAACTTAATATTTTGTTTGTGTTTATAATTGTGGTCATCCGTTCATGTGTTACGCATAAACATGACATTATTAGCCACGGCACAGCAAATCTATGTGCCTAAAATCACTACCAGCCAGTAATGCAATCCTCACTTCTCCTAGTGACTAAAAAGAATAAGTTAGCTGATGGTCAAACAAACGAAATTACATTTGTGAGAGTGCAAGTATTATTTTGTGAGAACATATCATTTCGTTTCAATATTATTACTTGCAAGGAATTTTAGCGCGAATTTTCAGCGTGTAAATCAAGATAACCGCGTCGAGCAGAAACGGGAGCTTTAGAATAAATTCTTCTTAAATTTCTGCGTCACATCCTGTACTGCCCCTGCACTCCTGTCATAATCGCGATTACCAGAGCATGCACATCAGCATGCAGTGGCTCTTAATTGCGACAACAACGAAACGCTGTAACTTCACTCAAGACAAGAAGTGGGCAAACTGTTTCGCGGTCGAGCATACACGAGTCGCGTTACGACCAGAAATAACGACAAACCCAACGACAACGGTAACGGTATCGCCCGCAGCTGGAAAAAGATCTCGTCCAAGTATCTACACCGCGCGGACTACATGTAATAAAGTGGCGTAATAAATAATCATCATCGAGCGGCCCTTTCTATCGCGGGACACGATAGCTGGACTCTCTCTCCCTTCCCTCTCTCTCTCTCTCCCTCTCGCCGAGTAACATAGTAACGCGCGAATACACACCAATTCGTCGCTGATTATCGGACAACGGTATATCCGTGCCGAACTATATAATTGCCGAGGCCCGACGGCGGTTCCGTCCGGGAGAGGCGGGAGGGCCCGCGTAATATAATCTACCGCGAGATCGGCGAGCATCGCCCGGTAGGTAGGCTGGTTGCTCGCTTGGTTGCTCGGCTGCTTCGTACCGAATAAGACAGAGCGCGGTTTGTTATATTCCTTGAGGAGAATAAGTGTCTATGAGAGAAGTGTAGGAGCGACTCTCGGGGGAGAGGAGAGGGAGAGGCGCAGGGGAGATGGAGCAAGAGGAAGAAGAGGAGGAGGAAGAGGAGGAGGTGGATCAGCAGCGTTATTAATGGGCACGATTACTTGGCGAAACTCGCGCCTTTGTGCGCCCAGCCTCTTCTAACCCCTACCCGCTTCCTCTCTCCTCCACCGCCGCCGCCGCCGCCGCCGCCGCCGCCACCGCCGCCGCCACCCCCGTCTCTCCTGCTCCACCACCTCCTGCTCATCCTCCTCCGCCGCCTCCCCGGGATCCATAATACCCACACGCGCATTCTCCTTTTACACCTGTGCACGGCTGTCTAAGTTATGCATGGGATCCTCCCACAGAAACAATGCACCCGCTCCGCTGTCTTTTCTTCCTCCACGAGTCGCTCTCGTTCTCTCTCTCTCTCTCTCTCTCCCTCTCTCGCTCTCTGCATCTATCTGTCTCTCTGTCCCTCATCCTACCCGCTCGCTGGCTCCCGCTCTTTTTTTTTCACCCGTTCCTTCGTGTCTTTTTCTTTCTTTTTTTGCTCAATAGCTCCATCCCGCCCCGGTCTCGGTGCCGCGTCCGGTACTTGTCTCGCCGAATAGTCATTACCCGAAACGATTTCGCCAGCGGAGAGTGAGTGAGTGAGTGAGTGAGTGAGTGAGTGAGTGAGTAAGTGAGTGAGTGAGTGCGTGCGTGCATGCGTGCGTGCAGCGGCAGTGCGGGACTGCGTGCGCGATGGTGTACGCCGATACGATCTACAATTACGATCCGGGACTGATAGGTTGCGTTCCGTTTTCATTGAATGTACACACGACAAAGCGGCCCGTGGCCGTTGTTCACGAGGTGGAGAGCCGCGTCGTGGAGACGAAATCCTCGACGCGACCGCTGCGAGAACGCGCTCGCGAAACTTCGGAAGAGATACTTCGCGCGCGTTGCACCACGTGGTGGTAACAATCCTCGCGAGGGAGAGACCTATGTACACTCGCCCGGGGTGAAGGGAGCGCGGCTCACTCGGCGTTTCCAGCGATGAGGCGACTTTATCGTTTAATTATCTATAAACGCGCGTAATTACACATCTCGCGCCGGTGAACGGTATTGAGCTGCGAGCGGCAGAAATTCGGCACACCGATTTAATTGCGGGCTTGATCGTATGAACGCGCTCGCTCGAATATCCTGCGAAACTCGGCGCAAAGCACGCTATACCTGCGCGAGGAGCCATCGACGCCCGGAGGACGCCCTCGACGCCCGATTTCTGACCAGAGTCGATTGCCGCTCTCGATCGACTTCTCACCCCCGGCACCTCCTCCATCTCCGTACACGCGTCAGCGCTCTCTCTCTCTCTCTCTCTCTCCTTCTCCTCTCCTCTTTTTCTATCTCTTTCCCTTTTCCTCTCTCCCTTTGCTCTATCTCTATCTCGCCTCTCCTGGGCGTGTACTCCGGTGTTTTTCGATGGATCGTGAAGCAGACTCGTTGCCCGATGCGCGTCGATACACATCCGGCTGGATTAATCGCATCAACGGCTGACCGCTCAGGACCCACCTAATCTAATTGGGAGCCCGAACTCTATAAACCGCTAGCGTTAGTGTCGAAAAAAATACAATTTCGCCGGTCGATCGTCTTCTTCTTCCTCGAGGCAGGTACCAAGGGTCGTCGAACCATTGCCTTCGAGAGAACAATACAACATTTTAATATAATCTATATATATATATGAAATAGGATGTCTGTCTCTATGTTCCTGATTAACTCCTGAATTCCAATCTGGATCAAATGTTGCATAGTTGCAACATAAGACCTTATGGAAAATATAGACTACCATGGAACCTCGATACCCCCTGATTTTCTCCCTTGACGCTTAGTGAGTTAATTTAAATTTAAATATTCTAGATATATAAGAAAAAACTATCTGAGCAATGTCGGAGTTTAAATTCATTTGAAATAAAGGATCCAGAGAAATGAACAACCATTCAAAATGACGCGAACGGTTCTCAATATAAAAAATATAATTGTTTTAAAACACGTGCATGATATTGCATGAAAAATTCTGTTGTTCCAAGAAAAATGTCTCCTGGTACGAATTGCTTTAC
The DNA here is from genome assembly GCF_010583005.1 of Odontomachus brunneus. Classification (NCBI taxonomy): domain Eukaryota; kingdom Metazoa; phylum Arthropoda; class Insecta; order Hymenoptera; family Formicidae; genus Odontomachus; species Odontomachus brunneus. The sequence goes on along the minus strand of NW_022639616.1, from coordinate 201,645 downwards.
ATTACACGAGTCTGAACGTTGGATCTCTCTCGCGAGGTACTCGCATCTTCGCAGATGATTCTCCCCATTGTCCAGGATTAAGAGGCAATAACCGGCGAGAGAAGAATGCGATTCTCATTTAGTAATATTGCCTCCCTCGCGTGGTCCTGTCTACGTATCCGATTGGATTAATCGCCTCAATGACGGGATCGAGTCATCGAGCTAATCTAATTCCATCGGCCGGCAGGATCGAGGGATCTCCTCGGCAGCGGGCATGGCCGACGCAGGAGAGATGAAAGAGGAAGAAAAAGTCCACGGGAGGCGGAGGCGGGTCTCCGCGGGGGGGCAGCCGGAGTGTTAAAATGTTAATTTGCGGGACACCGCGGAAAGAGACACTCTTCGCTCGACGGTGGCCGTCGTCGAGGTCAAGCCTGATTCGCTCTCTCACTCTCCGAGTCAAAATTCTGATTTTACTTTCAAAATAGACGAGAAGAAATGTTTCATCAGATGAGTCAATTTCTGGTGAGTAAGATATTAACGATTCAGGAATTACAGTCGGAATTTCAGTATAAATTAATAGAACTTAAACTCTTAACATAAAACGGTCAAGTTAAACAGAATTCTGCTAATTTTAATTGGAATTTCCGAATCTCGTCAGAAATTGGTTCATCCCACTAAACTTTACTACCGTATCCCAGAGCCATCCTATATTAGGTTAAGTATAACAATATAGAACGATCTATATATTAGTCTTTGTTTGACAGTGCGTCAAAGTAAACGCCTCGAGTGTCTCTATACGTTCATCGTTTTTCGAGTAAAATGGTAGATTCAGGTTTCATCGATGGATATAAATTGGTGCTAAAGATCCTTCAGATTGCGGCGAACTCATGCCAAAAGGTGCGAGAAACAATGAAACCGTTCAGTCTGATGATGCGATCAAACGCAAGACTCATCGCTCGCAGAGTTCGCTTTGGCGCACTGTCAAACAACGACTAATCCACAGACCGCTCCATACTGTCATACTTAGTCTAATAAAGAAATGACTCTGAAACAAAGATTTGGCCGAGTTCGCACTAACTCTATATTAGGCCACGTGTCACTCTTTGAACGACCCATGTATAGATATCAGAAAGTTCAAGTCGAAAGTAGGGCTAAAATTTCGACTCGGGAGGACGCTTCTCGACAGTTGAAATGAGTCGGATCTATCATGCTGTCGTCACAAAGTGGCGGCTCGTGGAATGCGCGAAAGATCGCGAGACATCGTCGTCGCGAGAAAACGTCGGTCGCGATTCGACAATTAACATAATTGAATCCCCAATTAGCAGTGCCGGTGCGACTATGATTACGGGGGCGATATCGCGCGATATCGTAATGAGCATCGCCGCGCCTCTCGTCCCGAGTCGGACCGAGGGACCGAGGTAATAACGATCTGCTCGCGCGGCCGGTAACAATCGCGATCGCGGGGGTTATTTCATTTTGGCAGTCGTCCGCGGCCCGCATCCAGTGCAGAGGCTTGGCAGCTTGAAATGTTCGGCAGATCGAATGAGGTAGACGCGCGTGTTAATCATCGCGGTGCTCTACGGGGAAGGAGAGAGAGAAAGAGAGAGGGAGAGACAACCAGGAGAGCCGACGACCACGAGGAGGAGAAGAGAAGATAAGAGGAAGGGGGCCTTCTCGAAAGCCCGTCGATGACCAGTCATTGTTGCCTCATAAAGCCAGTGAATGCCCTCCCCGTGATTCCACCTCGGACGGCTGCCCTCCTCCCGTCCTTCTTCCCTTCTTCCTCATCCTCCTCCTTCCCCTGCCCGCCACTTCACCACCAATCCGAAAAAACGATCGGGCTAATCGTTCGACGATTGTAATAGGTTTTCTTCGCGGTCATTGTCCCGTCTTTGGGTCCACTCGTATACACACGACAGAGACGAGAGGCGGATGGAGAGGTGAACGCCTGCACGCCGGGGAATTAGTCAAACGTGATCATGGGACGATTTCTCGTGACGCCGGACCTGGGGATGTCCGAGTCCCGGTCGAGTTTACGCATGGTTTGATCCTTGAAATACTCCTCGATTTACGAGGTGACGTTCAACGAGCTTTTGTTCGCGTAAGAAGATCCCCGCACGGATCTTGGCAAAAATTGATCACTTTTTTCCCCAGGTAGGTGATGTTCGATCGAAAGAGCCTGTGATCTTTATTAACTGTAATCTCTGTTATCTAACTGTAATCACTGTTTTAGCGCGGCACTCGGATTTGAGATTGAAGCCGAGATCGTCGCGTGTCTCCGCGCCGGTTTGAGATTCGTCACGCGACGGGAGCTTCCGGCGAGCGCTGGAGTAACGGAACGTCGACGGATCGCAACGTCCGGATTAGAGCGGCCCGCTCCGGGAGCGGTTTTCACGTAACAGGATCAGGCGAATCGCGGGGAACCGAGTCGAGAAGGTGAGGTTTAAGCGGCGGAGACGCGACGGGACGGTGAAATTATATAGGTGGCGCTGATCCGACGGGTAAACAGGAAGGTCGCCCTCCTGCGCGCACCGAGTCAATTCATGCAGGAAATCGGTTTCTCGGCCGCAACTCCCATTTACCCGCTGCACCACCCTGCCCTCCCCTGCGCACCCTCTTTCGTTTATTTTCCGTGCTCGTGTCATCCGGCAGAAGTGGTTTCACGGTCGCCATTGTGCCGGAGTCCTCCCCGGCTCCGGGGGAGACTTAAATGCGCGCGGTCGGATTACCCATCGGGTCCGCAGAAGGTAACAGTCTCGGAATTGGGTCCGCTGCGGCGGGTCCCCCTCGGGAATCTCGTTTGCAAATAAGATTCCTGGCGTCCCGAATGCGCCGGTGCATTTGAGCTACTGTACAACGAGTCTCGCGGACAACTCTCCCATGAAATTGAGACGGATGACCGACGGACGGAAGAAACACCGCGAGAGAGACGCGTCGAGTGGATGCTTCAGCCGCGACAAAACCATGTGGTCGCGCGACTGGTACCGGTTTGTTTTATTGGACAAATAGAGAGAGAAAGAGAGAGAGAATCTAATAATGATATATAGAATTATCAAAAATTCACTGAGATCTACATTCCCGATTCGAGATTGCGACCCTACTTTCAGCTTTACTATTCCATTCAACACCTATTTTAAATATTCACACACTGCTGTAAATAAACATTCATTACAAAATCGTACAACGAGGAAGAGGAAAAGTCCTTTCACATAACCGTCATATTTATATCACTTCCAGATTAAATCAGTTTCTCCTGGATTTCAATGGAGAAATAAGGCCAATAAGAGGCAAACGTTAGATATTCATGCAAATATATGATGGGGAGGATAATATTTAGTATTTGGTTCTTATTAGTCTTATTTCTATATTAAAATTTAGGTGTTACCTATAGAGCCTTAGATATAATGTATAATTTCTCCTGGTTTTGGCAAAATCGTCCCTGAAGAGATTACAGCGATTTTATATACAAGGTCGGACTTTAAAGATGTTCTAAAAGCAATCTCGTCTATCTAATGCTGGAATAGAGGCACACTCGATCGGACCGCTCTTCCCTTCCGATTCGCCCCCGCGACACTCAGAGGATCCAGGGGTGAGGAGACCCTGAGGAGACCGTTCAGCCGGTAGTGATGAGCGTGCGTCTTCAGTCAGTTTAGCATTGCGAAAAACGCGAAAGTCGCGAGACTCCGTTTAAGCGTAGCCGCTCGGCTCAAGCGGAGACGGTCGTAGGCGTCGGAAACGAATAGCGGCAATAGTACGAAGCGGCGGTCTACCCGCTAGTTAGACTCTCATAAAGTCACGACGTAAATTACCCGTCGGACGGACACTGCGAGGAGTGTTTGCGATGGTCCACCTCCCGTCAACGCCCTCGCATAAAAAGACGTCGAGCGAGACGCGCGGAGGGTGGGTCGCGGCGGAGGGAGCGAGAGAGAGAATCTCTTTACACCTCTCCTTCGGTTCGTCCTTAAGTACGGGAAGACGGTGGGCGTGCTTCCTCATCGGCCTCGGAGGCACCTCGCGCAAGGGGCACCTGCTCGGTAAATATCGCTTTATTGAGACGCCAGTACGAAAAACCTATTAACGTCAGCGCACGGATTGAGGGCGGCCCGCGATTGCAAAACGGAAGTGCGTTCCTCCGCGTTGCGTGCACGGCTACGCGACAGTCTCGCCTGTGCCTGCCGTGTTGTTTTTGTCGCGCCGTACCGTTCATGTGACGGGGTCGAATGAATAATATAACGCAAGAACATCGTTAGCGTGATGACACGCGGCCGAGTCGACATTTAAACCGCGCGAGTGCGCGTCGCCAGAGATCCTCGCAGCGGATACGTCAAGCTCACCGGCACGGGGAAAACACCCAGGGATGTCGTTTAGCTAAACATGGCTGCCGCAATAAAATATCGATGTTGCTTCTTACCTGCGCATACAAAAGGATTGGAGGGATTCTACACGGAGAAAACACTGAGGATACCACTTGCCTAAGTACTCTCTTAAAGTGAATCAATGAAACATCATTGAAAGCAGTAAATATACACTGAGTTGCAGCTATAAGTACATACTGAGAGAAAAGACTGGTAACTATAACAACCTGCATTTAGTTACAGAAATTTATTGTATCCTTAGTAACTAATACTAAATATGATAATAATTACCAAATATTTAATAGATCGGGAGTATGACGTAATTGCATTCACAGTAACATCAATTAAATAATTTAGTAATAGTTACTTAATGTTAAATATTTAATATAAAATATATTACAGTTATGAACAGATATTTGATAATTGTTATGAAATCGTTATATCCCATATAATAAAAAATTTAGTAGGTACGAGTTCTATTTTGTTA
>NW_022639616.1:194356-196772 GCF_010583005.1 Odontomachus brunneus | reverse complement strand
ATTGAATCCTTAGTAACTAATACTAAATATGATAATAATTACCAAATATTTAATAGATCGGGAGTATGACGTAATTGCATTCACAGTAACATCAATTAAATAATTTAGTAATAGTTACTTAATGTTAAATATTTAATATAAAATATATTACAGTTATGAACAGATATTTGATAATTGTTATGAAATCGTTACATCCCATATAATAAAAAATTTAGTAGGTACGAGTTCTATTTTGTTACAGTATAAGTATGTTTTGTTGCAGCACAACGAAAAATTCATTCATTTACAGCTATTACATCGTTTCAATATCTATTATTACAGATAGTTGGTTGAACCTATCAAAAATTTTGTAACTATTACAAAATCGCTTATTTTGCTCAACTATTCAATAAGTTTTATTTGCCAAATATATTCTGGAAGCAAATAAATTTTACTTCTGTCAAATAAATAATTTATTTTACAGAACTAAATTAATTAATAAGTATTGCCATAGCTTTGACCCGCTATATTTGCGTCTATCATTTAGTAATAGTAACCAAATTTTGATAATATTTACTAAATTCTTCTCTCAGTGCAGCACAGAACCTGCTCAGTGCTATACTTATAACTGACTATTCACATTATATCAGTGATTATTCACTGATTCACTTTAAGAGAGTATGGTTGCCACGATAAAATATTAATATTATATTTTGTCCGTGCATACAAAATTATACCCATAATATTCTAGAAGTAATATGTTAATCTTCTTCATTGTCTATCCATATGTGTTTGTGCAGTACTTTCAGTACTGTACAGTGCAATCTTTACGGACCTCTCAACCATAGTATTTGTTCTGCAGACCCCACAACAGAGAAACAATAATATTTCTTTAGTTGAGGCAACTATGTATATGAAGAGATGTACTAACTGAACATTATATATTATAAAAGCTATGGCTGTGAGGATTATAGATATAGATAGAGGTGGACATGTAATAACAGTAACTTTCAATATCATATCTACTTTAGTTGAAATCATATAAACCTTATCAAAATAAGTGTTGAATGGAATAGTGAGGCTGAGGATCAAAATTTCGACTCGGGACCGCAACAATGTCAAGCAGCTGTGGGCAGCTTGATGCTTTATTTGCGTTTATAATTGCGACTATCATGTGTTACGCGTAATCGTAACATTACTCGTAGTAACATAATCACAAAGTATGCACGGAAAAAAAAGATGTGCTAATATATGGACAACTAAAAATATTAACTGCAAGAGCAAATTTTCTTGCTTTCATAATAAAAGTTATTTAATTGTGATATATGCATTAGCAAATTTTTTAGCTATCACAACTAGATAACTTTTACTATGAAAACAAGAAAATTTGCTCCTGCAGTTAATATTTTTAGTTGTCCATATATTAGCAAATCCTTTTTTTCCGTGTGGATAACGATAAAAGCACTATGTTCGCTATCTTACAGCTCTTGAAAAGGTATAATTTAAGAGTAAGTACTGCAATACATTCTTCGAGTAGTCAACAGACTTTTGACTACCTAGAAACGTCAGGTCGAAAATTATTAGTAACTCTCGGTTAGGACACGTGGCTAGAGAATGGCTCGCCATATATGCAATCTACTGTACTCCCTCGCGTCGAGGGACTCTCGAAAACGCCGGATACGACGCGATGTACGCGGACGAATCGCCGGCGGTGCGTCCGCCGATCATTGCGCAAACCGGGAGAAAACGAAAGTAAACGTTCAGCCATAGAGGAGCAAAAATGCTTCTTATTCTTAGTCATCGAGCTCATCGGAGCGCGCTCGATGACGTAACGCGCCGCGAGTTGCGACGCTCACCTCATCCGCCCGCTCTCCCCTGCTCATCCGTGCCCCCCTCTCGCCCCACGTTTTGCCGATAATTTCATTACGCTGTCGTTTGCATTTTAATTGTTTGCTCAAGCCATTATCGCCGGCCACTCGACGACCCGACGATGTTAATTTCGCATCCCATTTAATTAACGACGATTAACGTAATTGTGTTATTATCATGCGCGCAAAAATTACATTAACTCGTATCATATTGGCGATTCTTCCGCGCTCGCGTGCGCTGGAAGGCCGATGAAAAACCTCAACGCTGCATGGAAATCGCGGAGCTCTCGCGCGAGCGAGTACGATCATCGCAATATCCATTTATTATCTCCGCTTGGTAATTAGGATCAATTGCAGCCGTCCCGATTTAATCAAAGATTACTCGTTTTAATCGTCTCTTTCTCCATATCGCGCTGGAAATGCTGGAGAAATAATCAAATCCCCGGCGCGGACGGAAACCGCCGTCCTCCGCGCGCTGCGTTCCTTCAGTTTCTTCTTCTCTTTGTCTTTTCTTCTTCTTTTTCTTTTTTTTTTTTTTTTTTTTTTTTAATAAAGCAATATACCCACAA
>NW_022639616.1:184039-194346 GCF_010583005.1 Odontomachus brunneus | reverse complement strand
TTTGTCTTTTCTTCTTTTTTTTTTTTTTTTTTTTTTTTTTTCTTTTAATAAAGCAATATACCCACAAAGACGGGTGATCGTCATCACGATCGTAAATAGAAACGTCGGCAGGCGCAGCCGACATTCGTTCCCCGCGTTAATACACAATTAATATACGCAATTAGTTTCGCGCGTCATTACCGCGCATTAATCATCCGCGGCGACCGCCGTCGCGGTCGTGCGGCATATAATTCCTCAAACGAATGTCGATGAGAAATTCAAGATGATCCCGCTACGTAACGACATTCGCAGACGGGATCGAGACGAGATGGAGTAAACTACCCAGACTGACTCTCATGATGATCACGATGTGAGAAAATCGACGATGGAAACTTTACAATTCTTTTTGTTACATCGACGAAGCGAATGTATTGCGTATATGAAAATAGATATGAAATTTACATCGCAATGGTGTAAGGTTTTTTGCTATATCGATGTAGCAATAAATCGGCACTCAGGTTTTCATTGCATTTGGCATGACGTATCATTTTGAGTAAATTTTCATCATTTTTGCCATGTTTCTGACTATATTTTGGGTAAAATATTTTGGGCCGATTACTGATCCTTCCTACTCATTGACACTCCTGGATTTTTTGCAACTAGCAATAGTTATTCAGTTTCAGTTATAAACTTCCTTTTTGAAATCATGGAGTACACGCGACAAGTCCAACTGCAATGCTGATCGCAAGGAAAAGCAGGTTTCTCTAGAAGTATCAATGACTAAGAGGATGTCAATAATTTGATATTTCAGTCCACTATATATATGTTCAAAGACAACTGGTAAATTTGAAAAGAATTTATATTGAATTTATATTTACACGAAAAAAGGATTTATAATGAATTTATATTTAGATAAAAAGTATCTGTATAATATTCTCTCTCGCCATGAGTGTATATATGACAAATGTGAATGACATACGAAGCATTCATGAGGAATGCAACCTGTACAAATCGACAAGTGTACTGTTGCTGCCAAATTTCAGCAACTCGCGATCGCGACTCCTCGCGAAACACTTCGCAGATGCGTACAGCCGCGAACTCCACGGCCCGACCAGGATGGGAGCGGACGGGACGATCGCAAATTCATTAATACCGGGGCCCACTCGCTCGTTGTGGCGGCGCAGTCCCCCGCGAGGAGCGAACAATACGTCGCCTAATAGAAATCAAATCGCCTCACCATTTATAACGACCCACCTCGTGCCTTCCTTTTGTCTCGTCAGTCCCACCCTTCCCCGCTTTCTCTCTCTCTCTCTCTTTCTCATTCTCACTCTCTCTCTTTCTCTCTCTCTCTCTCTCTCTCCCTCCCTGCCTCCCCCCGACCGCGCTCGCTTTTTTTTCGCCCATCACGGAATAATCGAACAAGATTGATGAGGGCAGCGTGACTGGCGCGCCGCGAGGCCCCGCAAGAATCACGCGGTGGACCGCGCGCTCGCGTATCGTTGCCCCGTGGAAGAAGAAGGAGGAGGAGGAAGAGGAGGAGGAGGAGAAGGAGGAGAAGGAGGAGGAGGAGAAGAAGACGAGGGGGACTCGGTCTTTTCTTGAGAAGGAAGAGCATCGTATGCTCCGAGAAGGATTCAACACGAGGTTCGTCGTCGTCGTCGTCGTCGTCGTCGTCGCGCGCGTCGATCGGATGGTTATACCCGGCGAGGAAACGTCACGTCCGGCACACGGCACGGAGCGGCGCTCCGCAATCCGTTTATGGAGACGAGAACGCCGTGACGAGCGGAACATCGGCATTTTACGCTCTCCTCAAGGCACTCTCGCGCCCGCTGATGCCGATTGATTTCTCAGACGCGGCTATCGCGGAAGCACGCCGCGAAAATCGCAATATATCGCTGCAGAGGGTGAACGCGGGAAGAGGGTGCGTTCTCTCTCTCTCTCTCTCTCTCTCTCTCTCTGTTTCTCTTTTTTTTCTTTGCTCACAGAGATTTCGGATAACGCCGAGGGTGAAAAACGAGGATTCACGTGATTGTATAACATGATACTTAGTAATATCGTGATGTCGTTGACATCTAAGCTCTCACCCCTTATTTCGTCCCATATATAAAAATGTGCGAGAGGTAACAGATTGATAAAAATGAAATGACATGACAAATGATATTAAGCAGTGTCCTCACTAAGATCTCCGAGAAATTTTGGAGAATAATAAGTTTACCAAAAATAAGAGATTAATAAAAAGCGGGACGTATTAAATAATCTTCTCACTGAAATTTCCGGGAGATTTCGGATAAAAACAAGCGGGAAGTAATTTTCTTCGATCGCGCGATTTTGACGCGAGGAGTTCGTACTTCAGGAAGGAGGTTGCCTTCGCGGATTCGGAATAGAATAGTAGGAGCGGAAGGTTTTATAAGGGTGGACTGGAGGTTTCGGATTGAAGGAGCTCCGGACCCCTGGCGCGAAACAACAAGCAGTCAGAAAAATGGATGGGCTGCTAACCGTGCCACCCATGGAGCCGGGGCGAGCGGTTATTTTACCTTTTACTCCGTCGGCCCTGCGGCGGCGGCGGCGGCGGCTGCGCAACGCGAGGTTTAATAAGCAGGATTCTTAATTACGTTTTCACCTGTGTCGTTGCACGATAAACCATCGGACCGTGCGCTCGTCCACGGCGGATCAACGATGCCCCCGAATGGACTGCGAATCAACAAAGAAGAGAGGAAGGAACACGCGACGCCAGTCACCTCCGCCTCGTTATCATTCCTCTCTCGCGAGAGCTCCTCCTCGTCTCTTTTTCGCGGAGGCGGCAATTTAATTGCGGGATTATTTCTCGCATTGGATGTCGGGGAAGTGTAAATAATAAGAGAAGCGGTCTTCCCCCTATTTCTTTTATCGCAGTTGATTTCGCATAATTAAAATTGCAAAGCTCCCCCGTCCCGTTGGATTTATTAAAGTTCTCATTTTAGCTAGCTTCGGCCGTTAATCGAGTTATCACAAAGTGTCAAGGGGATGAAATCAGGGAGAGGACGTGGGTTGTCCAAGTCTCATAGTAGCCTATATTTTCCAAGGTATTGGTTTTCTGCACTGAAAAAAAAATTATTTAAAAATATTTAATAAATATTTATTAAGTGGGTATCATTAACATATTTACTTAAATCAAAATTCTCTTCATTTAAATCGAGTACTGTTTATCTCAACCAAGTAAACAATACTCAATTTAAATGAAAATAATTTTAATGATAAATATGTTAATGTAAATATGTTAATGTTAATAAATATTTGTTAATTTTTTAATATTTTTTCTCAATGTAGAGAGTAACCATGCAGAATTTGATCCAGGTCGGTCAAAGGATTTGAAAGTTATAGGCAACTCATACAGACACATTCTCTTCATGTTTTATATATATATATATATATATATATATATATATATATATAGATTAAATAATCTATATATCAAAATTCTATATATCTATAGATCAAATTTTAAAAGAATTTAACAGCACATGCGTTCCTTCGAAAGAAAGAAAAATCACTAGGTTTCAACGTGAGAAAGAAAGAGAGAAAGAGAAAGAGAAAGAAAGAAAAGCATTCAGTAGAATAAAATAGCTTATTAAATGGGGGGTTTACACTTCCTAGAGTTACATTATTCCATAATAAGTGATTAGGATGCCTGTATCCGCGTTACGAAAAACAGCAAAAGAAACAAATTTTGTACAAGTTAGATTCATATAAATATATAAAGACTGAAGAATGCATGGAGCAACGCAAAAACATAACACAAAAAAGCATGAAAAAAGATAATGCTAGTACTGAGAATGCAGTTTAAATCACATAAACATTAAACGAGTTTAAAAGAAAGAGAGAGAGAAAGAGAGAGAGAGAGAGAGTGCGAGCGCGCGGATTCACGTCGTAATCCTCCGATAAATCTCGCGAGGATTGTCGCGCGAGTCCACTCCCCAATAAACCTCGGAATCCTCGGGATCCCGTCCCCGAACGGGGAAAACGCCAAATGGGCCGCGGGGGACATTATACGACGGCGGTCGGTGGCGCGTCGCGTCGCGTCGCGCAAGCAGCGGCGTGCTAAGACACATTACTTCCACCGCTAGTATCCGGGCATTTGTCCAGAGCGACGCGTCCAGGAACTGGACTTCCAGCGGGGAAACGACGACGCGCTCGAGGATTTAGTGGCCGACGTCGATCCCTCCGGAATCGCGTTAGGACCTCGCGCGTCCGCTCGTACGTCTTTTTCCGCGATCGCTTTCTAATCGCGTCCGGCTCGCCGATTTCGAGAGCCCGCCCTCGGGATCGAGGAGCTCGTCGTAGCTTCCGGGAGAATCGCGAAGATGCGGGTGTTACGACGCCTAATTCCAAGCTTTGGCTGTGCTCTCTCTCTCTCTCTCTCTCTCTCTCTCTTTCTCTCTTTCTCTCTCTCTCTCTGGATTTCTTCGAGTGAAATTTCGCAAAAACAAAGTAACAGCTGAGTCATTCAAAGTCCAGCGAATATTTCCTCGTATGTCGAATTCCTCCACTCCGAATAATCAAGTAAATATTCTCACTCAAAACTGAAGAACAGAACGGACATGTTCTATCGTAAAAGGAAAAAATTTGCTCTAATCAGAACACTCACTCGTATGGTCTAAGAGTTCACCTTAACCCTCCGCTGCCCGCTATGTGACTCTGAAGTCACAATCTATTTTCATCATTGTTTATCTCTGCCGTAACGAGATGCGATAATGGAGCACATTTCGCGACACGTTAAGGACACACACACACACATATACACTCGCTGGCGCACGCGTGACTACTCGATCGTAACATCCTGGTTGCGCCGGCATATTTCTACGGTCACCCGCGCAAGGATGTTTACGCAACGCGTCGTCCAACCCCGACATTAATCACCGTCGCCGTGAGTCCGGAATCGTCGATATAACGAATAAATTTTATTAGACATCTATTTGCAGACGCACGCGCACGTAGATTTCTGCAGCTAACGCCGGCCAGGCGGCCGGCCGGCCGGCTCTGACACCGTTGAAAGTAAATCAGCGATATTAACAGGCTCGTAAATCCTCGTTCGAGCAGCGCGCTTAAAAAAGTACAAGACAATTGTGCCATTATCTTCCCCGAGTTAATCGAACGATTGAGTAATGCGTGAATAATTTTCTATTATAGTCGTATGAGTCGTACATGTCCGTCCGTTCCCCGCACCTCTTGCTTTGTCTTATGGATCTCCCTCTACCTCTCTCTTTTTCTCTTCTCTCTCTCTCCCTCTCTCTCTCCCTCACCTTCTCTCTCCCTCGCGTGAGGTCAGTCTGGGTAAAAGTTCGCGACGGGCGAACTGATCGTGCGTGTCGATAAAGTACAACGTTACAACCACCATGAGATTAGCTAAGTAACGAAAAACGGAGACACACGCGCACACACATATATATACACACACACACAGTCGCGCACACGCACGCGCCGGGAAAATCGTGCGGAAAGTATCGGAGAATTTCGCCTACGATTGTCGGTGGCGGTCTCGCGAAATTGAGCTTGACGCGCGCGAGAAAGTCGATCTCTTAAGGGACTATTCTGGTTCGAAAGATCGCAAAGAAAGCTATTTCCGAGAATCTTTTATAGAGAAACGGAAAATCTAATAATGTCGAACTTTACATATTCTTATAATTCTTATTTTGGAAATATATTTTTCTAATGTAAATCACAAAAAATGCTCTTCTTTCTGCGTTATATCCTGATCACCAAAAACTCGCAAAAACAAGACGCATACAAATAACGCAAATGATTATGACTCTCCCTTAGATATCAGAAACGCAAAAACAAAAAATTTTCTTATTCAAGACAAATGGGGCTATCATCTGAACTAACATGTTATACAATTATCAGTTTTCTTTTTTTAATAAAACACTGAGGAAAAACTAAATTTTTTAAATAATAAAAAAGTCGTCATTTCACCTAGAATGATAATATTGGTTCAGTTCTAATTTAGGCGATAGCTATACTTCTCCTGAATAAGAAAATTTTTAGTTTTCGTGTTTCAGATAGCTAGGAGAGTCAGAACCATCTATACTGTCTGTATACATTTTTTGCGAGCTTCTAGCAATTAGGATATATAACGTGCAACAAAAGAGCGTTTTTGTCACATAGACAAGAAGAATATATTTCTGAAATAAGCTCAAAAAATACGCAAAGAAGATTGCTCATTTTTGACCTACAAACAGATTTTGATGAGACAGATATTAGTTCGTCACTCGTTCGGTCATCCGTTCGCCAAGACTCGCGTAATGCTTGTAATACGTACATTCCGCGACCAGCCCGACGCTCTTATCGCGCGATCTTATCAACACGATCTGGCCGATCCCGATGTGATACGACCAGACGTCGCAAAACCGCGTTTTCCATTGTTTGCAATGATTCGAGTCAGCGCAAAGAAATGCGAGGGTAACCGCGGCAAGGAGGCGATCGCTATTAACTCCGCATGGACGGCACTCTGAAAGAGACCGAAGTAACAAGCAGTACGGCGAACAATCTTCTCGCAAGACGATCAGGGAACAGCTCTTAATTGTTGACCAACGCAAGAAGACTCGCGTTCTATTAGCAGCTTATCACTTATAAATAATATTACCTTAATATACTTAATTAAAGCTGCTGTGTGCCAGCTTTACATGCATCAATCCATTATTTTGCCAAAAAGATCTCTTTAAAGCTTACAAGTATCACATTTGTGTCATTTAGAGGCACTAAATAATACAGTTTCCACGTGTATTAAACGCATACACTGATCCTTCAGAATATACAGACGCTAGGAAGTTAAGGTCGGAAGCAGGGCTGAAATTTCGACTCTCTTACAGAGATCGGGTGAGGTAGAGCCGCCGCCGAATTTGCGCACACCTGTCTACCTGTGAATTGCCCTCGGTGGAAGGACGCGACGCTCGCTCACGTACTTTTCTATCCGGCGGATTCGCTTGCCGGTGAGATCCAATATCTCGAGAGGAGCATTCTCGGCCGCGCGGATCGAATCGAGCTGACCCTTCCCGCCGTACTCGCGGCTCGCGGTCCGTTCGCGAGAGTTCGCGTTTTCGATATCGCTTCCAGACAGGCTGAGCAACGTCGGCCGTAAGTTTCCAAGGTAATTCGCGTTGTATACTACACACGTATATGTATATATACCGGCGTACTTGACCCCACGGCTATTAATCTCGCGTGCCATCACCCCCCTCGATCCGCGGGGGCGTTTCCAAACTAATATACGACGACACGACCCACGCCTCTATCGGCGAGAGCCTAACGAGGACTGACTTTAACGGTTAAATAATATTACTGCGAGAGTTCTCTTTCTCTTGCGGGTCGCGGCCGATGGAAAAGTTTCCCCTAGCTTCGGCTCTTTCTTTCTTTTTCTCTCTCTCTCTCTCTCTCTCTCTCCCTCTTTCTTTCTCCCTTTGGACCGCGAGCTTTCCTCTCGAGAATCTCGTCGGACAGACGAGCCGCGAGAGCGAGCACAGAAATGCGTTTTCTCGCAGACGATAAACATTAACGATGCAATGCGAGAGAAGCGGACGATTCCGCGCGTAACAATCGCGATAAGAAGGACGACGGGGATCAGTCGGGGAATAAGCCTGACCGGCGTTTGGACGGAGAGAGAAAGAGACTGGACCGTGACACCCCGGCTCTCTCATTCTGCTCCTCCGGATCGCGTCGCGTTATTGGAAAAACTTGACCCTCCGTCGTAAACGAGCAGTTGGCCTAAATCCCTTTCAATGTCGGCCGGCGGGCGAACAGTGAATTTAGTCGGCGATCAGTGATCAATTGATCCCTGGGAAAGCTGCGGCCAGCGAGTGGAAAATCGTTTTCTCGGATAGCGAAGAGGGGAGGGTGGCCTCCGTTCGAACGTTAGGGGACACACTTTCCAATCTTGAACCACGCTCTCCGTAATCTCTCGAATCTGCGATCTACTTAATGATCGCATTAGACGCAGCGAGGGTAGTGATCGGTGAACCGGATCTCTCGTGTGTGTGTGTGTGTGTATGTGTGTTCTTTAAAGCGCAATCAGTGTATTCTTCACGGAAATGTTATATACGGAAAAAAAATTTCAATTGGTGCAACCAAATAGGAACCAACTGAAAATTAGGTGATCAGAAACGATATCTCCGTTATGAAAACTAATATTTCTGTTGTCGCAACCGAAAATATTCGTCTGAACATTCGACGATATTAGAACTCGGTTGAGGCAACTGAGAACAATTGTCTATACACGTAAAAAAAGAATTGGTTGAATTAACCAAATATCTGATCGAACATGAACGATCCAGAAATTCCGATTGAAGTAACCTGAATTCTGTTTAAGTTAACAAGATTTTTTGTTGACTTAAACAGAATTCGGGTTACTTCAATCGGAATTTCTGAATCGTTCATATTCGACCAGATATTTGGTTAATTCAACTAAACTTTTTTTTTCCATGCAGAAGTCTCATGAAGGAATTTTTTTGTTCTTAGCCGAGTTTTCGTCTGATCCCTGAGCAACCGAAAATTTGGTTACACCAACAGAATTGTTTTTTCTGTGTACCTATAACTGATTGGGAACTGCCGAATTGAGATTCAAAGACGAGCGAGTCCATGTCGATCGTCTCGCATTGACGAATTACTTTCGGCGTGGTTATTAGGTTAGGTTGCACGAGTAAAAGAAGGCATGCCTACGTAGTAACGACCGCGAGGATTAACGATCGCAGCCCGTTTAGTCGGTCACGAAAACCTCGGCGAGTGCTTTACAGTCGGTATAAAACAATAGCGAACGTTTCGCCGATTTTACGGCCGAAACTCGCTCGACGGGGCACGAAACACCGTCCGTCTGTACGGCCGTTCGTTCCATCCTCATTGGCCGAGCGACGCACAGGTGGATCGGCGATATTTACTGCGTAATAATCGTTAAAACCGAGACACGAGTCGGAGGCGCTTGCATCGCCTCGCGCCCGTGAGAAGGATGTCTTCCTCTTCTCACGGTTCTTTTAATAACGTAATACACACGCTTAAAATGTGAGAGTGCAAAGCCGAGTCGCGGTGCGGATAACGCAATATCGACTTCTCCGCAAATAGTACGCGAAATTGCGCGCAATTGTCCGGGACGGATCACCGCGCGGGGAAAGTCGGCGATCACTAGAGACAGCCGGTAGCATGTTCTGATTCAACGAGATCGCTCCTGTATTCCAGAACGACAAGAAACAATGAGTTTTGTAAGGTTTTTACACATAGTATTATGTGGAGAATGGCATTACATATTCATGGAATCGTCGGGCCGCGAAATTCCAATTCTGAGACAGTCGTGCCACTCAGTATCAAAATAAAAATAATTAATCTTTTTACATATATTATTGTGCGAAAAGTGAAATTTTTTCACATGGAATCATCGTGCCGCGAAATCTCAAACGTGGAAGTCCTACTTGAGGACTTTTAAATGGCAGAAAACGCACAAAATGCCACTTGTGGATTCTCAAGAGGAGCTCTCGGCAAAAGCTAGGTTGAATAGAATCAACAGAGGTTGATATAGGCTTTGGAGTATGAAAATAGGCGTTAAATGGAATATTGAGGTCGACAGTAGGATCAAAAGGCGCGTCCTGCAGCCTACTCTTTGTCTCGACTCCGTTGACGTCGTCGCAACAGAGAAATCAGAGGAAATGTGTTGGGTCAGTGCGAGAGGTTTGTCGCGTTTATCGAGTCGAGATATCATTCTGTTTTATTTTTAACATCCTTATCGGTAACTTTGTACAAATCAGGATTCAAGAACTTACAGTGAGCGCTTACAGTAAGAACTTACAGTTAACTTTAATCAATGTCTCATTCAAAAGAGTGAAAGATACATATCCTTCAAAGAGTATCATCAAAATCTGTTTGTCGGCCAGAAATGGGCAATCTCCTTTCGACTCGCCCCTCTCATTCGAACGTTTCATCGATCGCGTGAATCGTTTTGCTCGGCGCAGATGCCGGGGCGCGCTGCATTTAAAAAAGGCGAGCGGGCGCGATTGCAGGCTCGCAATGAACTTTGCGCCGTAACTCAGCCCACAGCCCGTTCGACTCTTAATTAGAACGCTTGGGACAAATGACCGTGATTGCCGGCGTAATGATACCTTGGTCGCGTTCCATGTGATTCATACGATCGCATTCGATCGGCGTGCTGCTGCCGCAGCGACAGCAACTCGCTCTCTTCGATGTGCACCATCGTCGACGGGACCAATGGAGTCGTTGGCGCGTGTTCAAGGAACTCAACAGAGAGAGAGAGAGAGAGAGAGAGAGAGAGAGAGAGAGAGAGAGAGAGAGAGAGAGAGAGAGGGGGGGGAGAGAGA
>NW_022639616.1:173858-183579 GCF_010583005.1 Odontomachus brunneus | reverse complement strand
AGAGAGAGAGAGAGAGAGAGAGAGAGAGAGAGAGAGAGAGAGAGAGAGAGAGAGAGAGAGAGAAGGGGCAGAGAGAAAGACGCGTAGATGCTTTAACCGCCGTTTTACGTGCTCACGTCACGGAGAAGCCCCACCTGCCATCGTGAAATTAATGCACAAATATTCGGAACCACAGGGAAAGGAACGCGGAAGTCACGCGTAATAATGAACATGAGCAGCGCGATCGTGTTACTATGTAAATTTAATATTGGGACTCGCGCGAGGAATATTTATGTGGCCTCATTTATACTCTTCGCGAACACTAACCCAGTCGACTCTTTGGCTCGCCCATCCGGTTCCCCAAATTCGAGAGGGACGCCGCTTACGCGGTTGCGCGTTCTCCAGCTTCTCTAAACCGAGGAACAAGATACGCGCGATTTATCGCGAGTTACGGAGGTCCTCCCGCGCGCTACTCGGCTGTTCGCGAAGATCTAACATATGTTAGATATAGCATTTGATCGGAAACATATTGAAACACAATCATCAGCTTACTAAAGTGCAGCTGGACTACATTTCTCGGGACGATTACGATAACTTTGGCCCCTCAAAGTGAAAGTGATTTTCGAAAGCATTTTTTGTGAGTAACACGAGATAAATAGTAAAAAAATTCTCCAACCAATAGATACCAAAATAATAAACGAAAAAAAAAACAGAAAAAAAAGAGATTTCAGTCTATAGACTCCCCACATCGCGGCGGGGGGGGAGGGGCAAAGTCTGTTGTACTTAAGCTAAAGAGTAAGAATTTCTTACAAAAAACTGGCCCCCTCCCCCGCCGCGGTGCGGGGGGTCTGGGGGCGTAGCCCCCAGTTACACGGTTAGGGACAGGTACCTTCCTAGCCTACAAATTTGATGTTTTTGTATATACGGTATCCAAAAACTAGATTGATTTTGTGCAACTTCTTTTGTTAATAACTTTTTAACAAACAACGAGCGCGCGTGCGGGCCAGCAGCGTGTGTGTGTATATGTGTGTGTGCGTGCGTATGCAACTGAACGTAACATACACATATACGTGTACTATTTACCTAATTTCAGTTTACCATACCTATTTACCATAATACAGAGACTAAGAATAATAACACTAAACAAATCATACTAAATAGGAATATCTTATATATTTTAAAATCTTAAATCAGATATTATTTTGGTATCTGTTGATTGCAGAATTTTTTTATTATTTTTCTCATCTTCCTCGCTAAAAATGCTTTCGAAAACCACTTTCATTTTAAAGGGCCATAGTTTTAATCGTGCCTATTTCTCGTTCGCAAAAACACGGAGAAAAATAATTTTGCTTTTTTAGCAAAATCGTCGTTGCATATTCGTAGTGACATCAAGAAAATTTTGTTGACGTAACTAATTTTACAAATTATTCGTTATTAGAGCAGAAGTTTCGTTGCCAGGATAGAAAAAAATTGTTGAGTGTATTTGTCCTAAGAATCACGTTAATTTGCTATTGATACAAAATAATGTATTCTTAGCAAATTTATTTGCTATCGGAGCAAAACTGCAACTGCTTATATAAATCCATCATGATTCTTATAGCAAAATAATTTGTAGATTCAGCAAATTATATCCAGCAAATAGTGATTAGTACTCTTAGCAAATCTTTTTGCTGTCCATATAATAACAAAAGATTTTACTGGATCAGCAAATTATTTTTCTCCATGTATATGCGCGCAACATAGCTTCTGGTCTTCTATTCGACTCACTTTCTCGTCACACGGTCTACAGTGCGGCATATCCAGTCGTATGTAGAGATCAGTGCAGGCGGGAGCGGAACACCTACGGATCAAGTCCGGCTGAAAATCGCGCGACGATACCTGAAGAAAATCGCCCGCCGCGAGGCTGACGTTAACAAGAAGCGACTCTGCAAATTATTCAACAAAGAGTGTAGTCAAGTCCAGCTTTATTTTATTCTGATAGATTAAAGATATAAATATCAAAATGATGCTCATTATTTCAGAAAAAGCCATCAATAGCTGTAATTTTATTAAAAAATAACTGAAGATTTCGAATGCCGCAAAATGAGGCTAAAAGCTTCGGAGAGCTTGGCCACCCTCTTGCAAAGCATGAAATATAATTCATTGATTATTTGTTGAATATGTCGATGCGCAATCAATTTTATTTCGCCCGGCGGTCAAACAATTTGATATTTGCTCACACACTTTGATCTTATTCAATTTCAATTATTATTTAATTACAATTGTCATTCCATATTATACGCAATACTATATTCAATAATTCTATATTCAGTCGTAATTATTATTCAATGCTACGGCGTGTCCGACATCCTCCGTTGCAATTACACGCTTCTCAGCGGACGATCATCCTTCTTGAATCGATATTATGATTCATGTATGACCTAAGCCGCGGCCGCGAGACGCGCTGATTTTTAGCGCCGCGCCACTCGCTCGTCCCGCGTGGAAACGGAACGCTTCGCGGACGAACGGCGCGAAATAGAAAGTCACGACGGCACGCTTGCGTCATAGTAACGCGAGGGAGTCACTGTCCGTCGCCGTGTTCCGAGAGATTCGCCAGGGTGCGAGAGGCATACATCCGATTCTCGGCCTGAAGAGAGAGTATTAAGGCCACGAGATGCCTCAGCAAGAGAGTGAGAGAGTGAGAGAGAGAGAAAGAGGCCGCGCGTGTTCCCGCGAGGAAGCACCTGCCGCGATGTCGGCGGACGCGTGGCGCGCACGAACACGCGACGCGTCTTAAACGGACGGCCGGACAAAAAATTAGGTAAATGGCAATGCAATTATGATGCAGGTAATTTCGACGTCGCTACCGTCCGTCCGCGGCCAGATTTTACGAGCAGATGCTTCCCCGGCACAGCTCCCCTCCCGCCCGCCCCTGTATATTTCGATTCTCTCGCAGACGTCGCCGATCGCCCTCCCCCGATCGCCTTGGCGATTTTTGCGAAAGCCGTCCGGTGTAATAATCTCTCGTGGAGTCGTTAATATAATAGCTATTGTTGCGGGAGTCTCGGTGAAAAGGAGGCGAGGGAGAAGCAGGGGGGAGGGAAGGAGAACGAGGGAGTCGGCCATGCGCGGAGTGGAAGAAGCGCGCGATCGCGCGCCAAGGCGAGTGAAACCGGCCGATTCCACTAATGCTCGCGAGAACGCTCGCGTATACAGGTCTGCCGTCCGATCGATCCTGAAACACAGGCGTTAAACGCGACGGCGACGGCAGGGACGGCGGCGGCGGCGGCGGCGATCGATAATCTTATCCGGTTTTCCACGGGCGACAGCCACGACAAATAAAGCATCGCGAGGGCAAACACACGGAGCGGCTACCGGGCACAATTTACTCGATCCATCAAAATCCATGACGTCTATATGTGCTCGCGCGTACACCAAGGCAAACTCGATAATGTGGCCGCGGGAAAGTCCGCAACGAGAAGGGCCGCGCGTCGGACGCTAATGAGTTGGTGCGACGCGTGTGCGCGGGAGAAAAAAAATTCTGTTCGGGTAACTGAGCGGTGAGCAGACCAAAGAAATTCGCTGAGACGAGGAATAATACCTCCGTCGCTGAAAACGTTCGAACACGCTCGGCTGCATTAACGCCCGTATTAATAGTCGTCACTTGAGGTCTCTCTCAAATAAGCTGCTTTCAGCCATTATTTCTCTCGCATCTCTATTTTGTTATTCTATACGATAAATATGAGTGTCATATAAATCACGATTATCATAAGAGACGCAATCTTTACACAAAGTTGCTGTCAAATTTCCGTGCATCTGCCTTTATCTCTGTCGATGAGAAACTGTTTGGAGAAACTCCGAATTCCCTTTTCCACGCGAGTTCCTTCGAAGTTCACTTTGCGCTGACGTATCATCTGAAGCGACGGATTCTTCCTGCCGCGTTTTTTTCGTCGAACGATGGGAAATTTTCTCCGATATCGCCTCGGTAATTTTCTCCGTGTACGAGAGATACGAGAGAGAAAGAGAGAGAGAGAGAGAGAGAGAGATAAGCAGAGAAAGAGAGAAAAAGAGAGAGAGTCAATCGCGCACTTTCGCAGTAATTAATGGCCGCGAATTACGGGCTAAGCATAGACTAATAGAAGCATCGCGTAATAATATATTTCTTGACAATGACAACTGCGCGGGTAAAAGAAACATCGCGGTCGCGAGCGTGGAATTACCACGTACAATTGAGTCGATCTGTCAAGTAACCGTTCCCGCCCACTTCGGCGGAAGGTGGCTCGATAATACGGCAATACGAAAGTCGAGAGAGAAAGAGAGAGAAAGAGAAAGAGAGAGAGAAAGAAGATGAGACGACGAAGCGGGGAGGGAGGGGAAAGGGGACGACAGAGATGAAGGGAGAGAAAGAGAGAAAGGCAGAGAGAGACGAGGGTCTCGCATTTAACCCGTTGAGAAAGATAATTTTTTAACTATAAATTATAACCCTCGCGCGCGCAGTGCCCATTACTTCTGCCGTTACAACCTGACAAAAATCACGGCCTCCCATTCCCGAATTAAATGGCTAAATGTTATGAGCGCCATCGATTACTCGCATTACGACGGTATAATTTGGTATAATGAGAAACGGGCGCGCGTGTCAATTGGTCGTGCTCTGATACGAAAATGAGACGTTACGCGTCGAAATTATTCCCCGCGGTTCTCCATTTTCTATTCGGTGGTTCATTATCCGTGATGAATCCTAAGCACGGTAATACGAACAGTTATTCTATACGTACAAAAAATACGGAAAAGGATTGCGTGATGTTAGCAACGGTCTTCCCTACGTTGTAGTATTTATGGAGTTTATCACCCACTCTGGCGTCCCCTTAATATCAGGAAGAGTATTTCAATATATCAATCTTTTAATATCAGGAAGAGTATTTCAATATATCAATCTTTTACACAGAGATCTTTTACTGAGAGAGAAGTATGAGTGTATATTACATGAAATCTAATCATCTAAAAAGAATCTTTCTGCGTAATTACCATATAAATCAGAAGCCAGCCTAAGTCTTAAAAGTACTCTTTAGATTTTTCGGAGTGAAATTTCACTCGGGAAGCAGAGTGGTCAACGAGCCGCTCGAATTCACGTATGGAGCGAATTCTCCACTTCGAAACGTCAAGTAAACATTTAATTCTAATGATATAATTTACTCCTACTTTGATTCTAACGAAATTTCCCTTTTCACTTTTCACTTTTCCCTTTTCACTTTCTTTAGCGTCAAAATAAGTGTTGAATGGAATAGTGAGGCTGAAAGTAGGATTAAAATTTCGACTGATTAAGTAAAATCAAGAGAGGTAGGTGTAGGTTTCATAGTATCAAAATAGATGTTGAATTGAATGATAAGGCTGAAAGCAGAATCAAAGTTTCGGACCCACTCCGTGAAATTTGGATAATAGAAATAGATTTATTGAACATTAGTTGTTGCGTGAGGACTAAATATTCAATGAGCGAACAATTGTGGGAAACAAGCGAGAATCGAGCGCGAGGCGAGATCGACTACGACGACGGAGGGCTTGAACGGCTCGTCATGTCGGCCGAGTATAATTCAGCTCAAGTTTCGAAAGGGGAGCAGCAGCCTGCTCGCGCGCGCGGCCGAAGGCGGACCGATAAAATGCAGCGGCGATACACAAGAGTCGAGAGTCTCGTATTAACCGCGTCGTTACGTCAATGCACCATCGGTAATTAGTTCAGCTGCACCGAGCGGAGACGCGTGCCCCGCGTTGGGCCGCCGTTGCAGCAGCTGCACCTGTCGCCTGTCCGACCGATGCACGCCTTCATAAATACGTGGGCCGCCACGTCGAGCTCTCCAGGCCCCGATATAGGCGCGCACCGGCGACAAAGAGCGTCGATCGAGAAATAAAGAACCAAAAAGTGGAGAGGCAAATAAGCGAACGCTGGCCGATTCGCGCCCGATCCCGAGACTTTTGCGCGCAGAGACACGTCAGCACACGGAGGAAACAACTCCGTTGATGTAACTGAATTCTCGGTTATCTGGAAAACTCGCTTGTAGAAAGATTCCTGCAGGAGGTTTCCGCTCGGCTTCATCGCTCTCGATTACATTAGCTGAGTTTTGATGCAACTGAATGTTCGGACGAGTCTTTTTAGTCATAAAGAACGTAAGATTATCACCATGAAATTCTCAACTGTGATTGGTCAATTTTCTCACTAGTTGCAAACAAATGTCTTCGAAATTTTTTGGGTTCGAATTTTTCCTTGCAATTAAAATCTTGGTTTATTACAATTATTTTTATCGAAGTTCTTTTTTGGTGAAGATTTTCTTGCGGTTGAAATCTTTTTGATATCATCTTTATTGAAATTTTCTTTAAATTAAATTAAATTTTTTTTGCAATTGAGATCCTTTTTCATTGCAATTATCTTTATTGAAATTTCTTTTCGATTAAAAATCCAGTAATTTATAGTCACATTGTTTACCGCTTGCGTTTTTCAGCGTGCTATAGTCTTTAGTCTCTTATATACGCGTGCAACGATATACCGACAGCTTGAGTTTGCACACGTATTCGAAGACTCTTGACGAGCCACGCTTTCTCGTATCCTCGCGAATTACTTGCGCGCGCGTGCCGCGACACGCGATGCTTGAAATTCCACTCGCCAACGCGACGCACAACTTCGCGGGTCCGATGAAACAGAAAAAGAACAAGAAAGAAAGAAAAGATCGGCAAAGACGTTACACGCAAGCCACAATCCGACAATCGTGTCCTTTTCTCAAAAGTAGGCGGGGACGAGGCGAATAATTAACAGGTTCTTAGACGCGGTTCTCGAGATCGCCTTTCAATAATCCGCGGATTAATTGAGCGAGTTCGCGCAGGAGAGATTAGAAAATTGTATCGCCCGGCCGCTGGCTAATTATCGTAATGAAATACAGCCGCGTAATCGTGGCGCGATTACAAACGTTTAATCGCGTGCATTCTCCGCCTGACGCTGATTGCGATACTTAAGTGCAATCCGTGGCTTATGATTTACGAAAATCCCGTTTCCTTTTAATTGCCGCCAGCGTGGCCGCGCGCACACACGTTCGGGAAACACAACGTTAACGTTGGGATAGCCGCGCACTGTAATTGGCGCGACGAACGAACCGACGAACGAGCCAGCCCGTATCCAACGACGGTGGATCGCGATAAATAAAGTGACGCCCGATACGTATACCAATCCCTGCGAGCGGGCTCGGGCCTCGGCTACGCACAGAGCTGCACTTTCGATCCGTTTTATAATAATCGCGCTCTCGCTGAAGCTCTCAGCTCGCTAATGCCGCGTGACCGTCCCTCGAATCGTTTCTTTCCATGGCCGCGGGCCAAGCGATAACAATCGGCGAACGCGTGAAAATACATTTCCCCGCCCCGATCGATATTGACAAACGGCAATAATGTATACCTTCAACGCACTCTATGATATTTTCTATTAGCAGGGACAGGACAGGGAAGAAAAATAGATATCTAATGAAGGCCCGCGAGTATTTTGCGCGAGAGAAGCGAGTCACGAAGTAAGGATAAATTATCAGATGAAAAATGTGAGAGATTATAAAAACGTGGTAAATCGATAACTTAACCGAGTCAAAATTTTTATCCTACTTTCAGCCTTACTATTCTATTCGACGTCTGTTTTGATACTCTGAAACCTGCATCAGCCTTTTTGATTCTACTTAACCTATCCGAATTGAAATGAATATCAGCGTTGAATAGATAATAATTTAATTTACGTTACACTGAAAGAAAAAAAAGGTTGATCTAACTAAAATTACAGTCATTTCTAGTCCGTATTTTTAGTTGCTCTGACGCGAAAATGATAATAGGAACGTACTATAAGATTATTATCCTTAACATTACGGTAGAATTTCCTTTAAGAAATAGCTTCCTTGACCATAATTTATAATAATTATTCCATCGCGTCGATATTAAAGGACCACTGAAGAAGAAAGTAATCGACGTTAAATTGACGTTAGAGGGAAGTCAAATGGAAATCCAGCAAAAGGACGACGCGTTTCCGGCTCTGCGGACGTCGATGCGAGAGCGCGAGCGATCGGCCGGACAGGAAGTTGTTTTTCCATCGCCGTCACGACGCAATCACCTGCCCGGGCGGGAAGCGAGCCGAGCGAGAGACATTTATTCCCTAATCAGTCCTCGTGGCATCCCCGAAGGTTTCGCACCTGCCATTGCGCGCGCGCGCGCGCGCGTACACGCGCTCATGGCGATCGTTTTTCTCGCGAAACGGGAGCGGGACTTTCTGCGGGCGCGCGTGTCCTTGCGCTTCCCGGACCGCGGCGACGCTCGTTGATAAAACCGGTAACACGATTAACGAGTTCGCCAAAAATGGTCGTCGCACGGCCGGCGCGTGTTTACGCGCTCTCCTTTCTCGCGATTAATCGAGCGCGCGCGCGGTAATCGAGAATTACTCTCCTCGTCTACATCGACGCGCGTCCTGAAAGAAACTTTCGCGCTCGTGGCGCATCGTTAGCCCGCGATTACGAAACAAAACGCAACACTGCCGCCGATGCGTCGCAGCTCGCGCGCGTCATAATGACGGCTCCTGATTTTCACGCCGCCGTTATTTCTATCTCATTAGGCGCCTTCGAGCGAGCGTGGCGTTTGGCTGAGCTCACAATCTCACTTTAAGCTTCAGGCAACTGACTAACCATAGTCGATTATTCTTGAGACGTAAGGAGAATAATCGACTGCGGTTGGTCAATTTGCTCAAGGCTTACGGCTTAAAACAAGGTTGGACTTAAACAGTGTCTATAATGAAAGCTTAAATCATAAGTTCTTTTAATCTTAAGTTTTAAGCCTTAAGAAATTTAGCGCACTCTGTCAAACAACTAATCGACAGATCACTCTGTCATACTTAACCTAATAAAAGATAACTCTGGAATACGGTAATAAAGATTTGGCCGCGCTATCTCTGTATTAGGCCACGTACTTTTTGAACGACCCACGTGCTTGAAGTAGATTTATGCGCGGTTCAGCTAACGCGTCACGGGATGTGTCATTAATTTCGCGTTATCGAAGGCTCGAGGTGTAACGCGAAGAGGCGCCCGGCCGGTGGACGAAGATTGATCTTATTAGCGGCGTGTAAACGACTCGTCGATTCTCCTAGACTCAATGAGAAGCGACTAGCCGGCGCGCTGCGTCCAAAGCACCGCTGATCGGGCATAAAATCGCGATTTAATAGTTTCCCCGCGCCGGGACCGGGCTCGCCACGGAGCTCTTCGGCTTGGTAACACCTGCCGCGTAACCGATGAATTATAGGTGCCGCTTCCGAGGCGAGGATGATGCGCGATAATAACGCGCCAAGTCGTTGAGAGAGAGAGAGAAAGAGAAAGAGGGAGAGAGAGAGAAAGAAGTTGGCCAGTATCGTTCTCGGTGCGTTTTCGTATTCCTCCTCGCAACTTTGCGTTTCTTGCCGTTTATATATATGTGTGTGTGTGTGTTCTTTTTCTAATGCACGCCGTAAGTATCGTATAAAAGTCGGATAACGCGCGGAGCGAATCGCGCCGCGCGATCGCGATAACTCGCTGTAATTTGTAGCAACGCGATCGTTCCCGATGTATCGCGAGATCGCGTAGACGGAAAACCCGCCGAGTCTCTTCTCGATCCGCACACTCCCGAGTGCTTTCGCGCGATCATCAGCGCTCTCTCGCCGGAAGGCCAAAAAAATCTCCTGATTGCACGTTCGTTTAAATCGAGAGAAGCGGTGAGAGTGGGGGAGAAA
>NW_022639616.1:148797-173703 GCF_010583005.1 Odontomachus brunneus | reverse complement strand
GGGGGAGAAAGGGGGGGGGGGAGAGAGAGAGAGAGAGGAGGCGGGGAAGCGGCGTTGAGAAATGAAATCACTGTTGTGGGAAGGGGAAGGGCAGAGAAAGATATTTTCATTAAACTTGGCGCATAAATTTTATGCACGGCGGAAAAGCGTTACTGTTCCCCCTTACCCCTCTCCCCCTCCCCCTCCTCTCCGCCCCCGCGGCGCGAGCGCGATCTCGTTGCATATATATCATGTAGTTAGCCGGCGCATAAATATTGCATTAAGTTACCGCGCATTAAGCGCTATCCCTCACTCGCCCGCTCGCTCGCTCGTTCGCTCGCACGTTGATCGCAACGCGCCCTTTCAACGTAATAGTTTTCTAACGATTAAACCATTTTCTGCTGTTTCGCCGTCGTGGCTCTTGATGCATCGCCGGCGTCTCTCTTCGCACGGCGCAGTATTGCGCCGCGAGGATCTTCCGTTTGCACAACGTGCACCCGTCGTTACTTACTTGTCGCGTGCTCCACGCAGAGAAAAAGGACACACTGCTGTTTGGAGAGTAACTTTACTTCTGACATGTTGATCCTCAAGTGAGATCACGTGGCGTTAAACAGGGAATACGTTACTTACACCATCAATACATTACATATTCGACTCAATGAGTAATTGTTGAAATTCAAGACGACAAAATCAGATGTCGTCGCTTATATACAACGATTGTTTTATACATGAAATAATGATTTAAGTATATTATGCTGCAATTATAAACAGAATTATAAGTCTCGTAAGTATAACTGACAGTTTGAGATTAAAAAATTTCTTTTCGTTTTCGTCACATATTGAGCAATGTTCCTATTTATTTTCGCATGCACTTTCATCGCGTAAAAGCATTTGTAATTCCATACAACCGATACGACTTTGCAGAAAAATGTCAGTATTATGTCGGTAAGGTTTTCAGCTTCAGCACCCTTTAGAACCCTTCAGAAATCTTGATAGTTCAAACTGAATTCTGATAACTCCCGAGTTCAAGTTACCGTCTCGCTACCATCGCTGTAAGTGTAACGCGAAATGTTTAACACCTGACCACGTGTCCACACATGCGTACATGCGCACGTACACGCGACTGTTTTCATACAGCCAATTATTTTCCCGCCGCGATAACGTTACCCGAGCAAATAGCTTCCCTTCCCCGCCACCCTCTACCCGTTCGTTTTTCCATTTAGCCGCGCGGCGGTCCTCGCAATTTCTATCTCGCGCATTCCTACGAAACGACACGAAACAATTAAACGGCCGATACGACGAGGTCCGCTTCCATTTCCCCCCGAGATTTATGCACCCTCACCGCTCTAATCCCATCCCGGCCTTAAGACTCGACTCGATTTCACCTATTTTTCTCCTCTCTCGGCGCCGCTTCCTTCCTTCGTTCGTTTCGTTCTTTTTTCCCCTTTTCCAGACCGCCGCTGCCACCGCGAAGAGGGATCTCATCGTGGCGTGGTCCGCGCGAAGGGCTACCCGGCGCGTCACTTCCGGTTCTCTCGTGGGCGCAGAAAAACGTCGTTTCCCAAGACCGACCGACCAACCGCCCGGCTCGCGGTAAATGAGTTTTTTATCTGGCCCGAAGTAAATTAGATTAGCAGAGACATGCGCCGGCCGTATCTCTCCTGCGAGCGCGTGTATCCACGAGCCGAGCGTGTGTTACTTACTCGCCCAGCGAGGAAGACGCGCACGAATGCGATGGCCAGGGTGCGATGCGTTAATGGTCCGATTCGCGATCTCTCTGTAGTTCGTTGCGCGCGTCGATTTCGCGGTGGTCGATTTCGCGGTGGAATTGATTTTCTTGTTTCCTTCTTCGTAATATCGACCAAGCCGAGATTTTTTTAGGAAAAAAAGTATACATAATCTCGCATAGAATGCGAGAGAATTTATGTAATTTAGGTTCCTTATGGTCTTATCAAGTCATTTATTAGTCATTACTTGAAACTTGTCTCAAGTGAGACTCGCAAGACACTACTGACGTTTAACATAGAAAGGGTACCACTACATAGGATAGTTTTGAAGGCAACTTACAGATCGCGCTACATCGATCAGACCTGCAATTCCCCGTATTAGGAAACCTCGCCATATTCGGCAACTTTGCTCCAGCGATTTTCGCTACAAAGTTTTCTCCGCATGTTAGAATCGGAAACTCAAGAAGGAGTCGCGGATATATCAAGATATACTCTCACTCGATTTATCATCTCTTCGAATTACATCGTCGCGGACTCGCGGTTTTACGACAAGATCTCTAAATTTACCCACGAGCCGGGGACGAGGGGGCGAGAATGAACGAGGACGGTGAACCGTTTGGCTCCCGGCGGAGCGCGAAGCGCGCGGGTCGACCCTCGGTGCAGCCGTGACAGCTTCCTGCAACGCGCGCGTGGAAAAAGCGCGTGAGTAGCGTGAGTCCCGGTGGGTGTGGGTGCTGTGTTCTCCTCGGCGTTGCGAGGCCGCGACGGCCCGACAAAAGCGCTCGGCCGACTTTACAACCGACTTCCCGTCGTACTCGTTGCCTACCTGTCCCGTCCTTCGCGGACGGCCGTTACGCTGTCGCGGCGCCGCGGCGCGGGAAAACAAAGGGAAAACGCGCCAACTCGGATAGCGCGTGGAATTTTTTGATGGCCACCGGGCCTTTGTTCTAAAGCGCCGCGAGGAACAACGCGCGAGCGCGTAGGCGGACGCGGAAACCTCGCCGCGGTATCATTACCGGCGGGAAGATCGTGCCGTCGCTCATACGCGGCTTGAACCCAACCTAACCCATCGCTTCCTACACTTCTTCTGCACCCCACGTCTTCATCAACAGACCGACCGGACGTTTTTCCCAGGACAGTCTCGGATTTTCACCCTTTAGCCCGGATTTTTTCGAATGCCATCTGATCTGTCCCGGCCAACTCAACGAGATGTAAATTTAAGGGTTTAGTGATTTATATACATATATTTTTTTTTATTTAAATCCTCGAGTGAAGAACGTCCGGCACTTTATCTGTTCCTGGCGCCCTTACGCCAATTTCGTCAAATATTCAGCTGTGTAGGGATTTAAGAGAATAAATAATGAGTGATAAGTGATACATAATTGATAAATCAACACAACCTTAATACCTGATAAGACCCGAGCAAGAGTGCTGAAAACTGGGGTGATGATGAAGAGGTTCATCGTCCTCGTTCATTCGCCCACTCGTCTCCGATTCGTGGGTAAATTTAGAGATCTTGTTGCAAAATCGCGTAAACGAATCGTATGCAAAGCGACGATGTAATTTGAAGAGATGATAAGTTGGTGATGATGAGGACAGGAGGGGAGATGTAAAGACAGAGAAAAGAGAGATGGAAAAAGACACTCGTTATAGTTCCTCAACTTTCAGCACTCTTGGTCAGCTCTTATCTAAGATGGCCAAACGTCCCGATTTTTCACCCTTTGTCCCGAATTTTTTCGAGCGCTATTCGAGACACCGATTTGTCATCATTTTCAATGGTTGTCAAATAATTTTCGGATCTTTTCCCCCTCCTCCTGTTTCACACATTTTCCCAGCCCGAATTCAGAGCTGGGAAATCTAGTCACCTTACATATACCGCGAGGAAAAACGAGAAGATTACTTACAAATTACGTCTTCACGATACGCCCCGGCGATCGCACATCGCTATTCTCGATACTTTCCCGATACTTATTTCCGCGCGAGACTTACTTTCGATGGGTTAAAGACGTGTAAAATGCGAAGCGATGTCGATTGATGTGTCCACGGCAGTTGCTCGATGCAGAAAGATCGAGAATCAAGATGGTCGCGCGATTGTTGAATCGCGCTGAAAAAATACGCCAATATATGAACGACGCCGCGGCCGAAAAGAACGCGCTCCATGAGATACTTCTCTCTCCGTATCTCTTTTCCTAACAAGCGACGCAACCACCCGAATATTCCGCATCTCTTTCTCTTTCTCTCTTATTGTCATCGCATTTCTAATTCCCGTTCAATAAATCCGACGATCGCCCGATTCTATCGCTACTTGAACGAGTCGACGTTATTAGCAAATGTAAGGGACGTCGGCGCGACACGTCGCGACAAGCACTGGCCGCATATATCGCGAGGAGAAACGAGAAAATTACTTACATATGACGTCTTCACGATACGCCCCGGCGATCGCACATCGCTATTCTCAACACTCCCGAGACTTATTAACGCGCGAGACTTACTTTCGACGGATAAAAACGTGAGAAACGCGGAGCGATGTGGATCGATGTGTGTCCATGGCTGCTTGGCGCGAGAAGATCGAGCATTTCGCATGATTCATTACCAACGCCTAGATTGAATAACCACGATGACAACCTCGTAGTGCGAGACGAACGCGATTGGTTAAGGCGTCCGCCGTAGATCGCGTCGTTGTAGACGCGCGACCTCGTTCGCATCACTGGCGCGTTCACATTCATGCACTTTTGGCACTTTCGGGCGCTAATGAACTTTTGGTATACGTGATTGGTAGCGTGCGCGTCTGCAATTTTTTCATGCCGAGCAACTGCCACGGACACAACGCTCCGTATTCCATACGTCTTTCGCTTGTGTCCTGTGAGTCTCCTGCGGAAATAAATATTAGAGTGCCGAAAACAATGACGTGCGATCGTCAGAACATATCGTAAGTAATATTATTACGGAGTAATCTCCTTCCTTCTCGACACATACAGCTAGGTGACCAGACCTCCCGATTTTTTCGGGACAGTCCCGATTTTTCCCCTTTTGTCCCGAATTAGAGCGAGTGCTATTCGGGACACCGATTTGTCATCATTTTCAATCATTTTCAATGATTGTCAAATAATTTTCGGATCTTTTTATCCCCCTTCCTCCGCCTCACACATTTATGAAGTGTCCCGAATTCAGGGTTGGTCACCTTATCTTACCAGGTATTAAGATGTGTGTTGATTTATCAATTATGTATCAATTATCATTCGTTATTTATTCTCTTAAATCCCTACACAGCTTAATATTTGATGAAATTGGCGCAAGGGCTCAAGAACAGACAAAGTGTTTTTCTCTAGACAAACTCGATCGATGACGTTGTCGATTCCTCTTTCGTGTCCGGACTTCCTCTATCACGACCGAACACCGCGCTCTCTCCTCTCCGGTTCTACCTTCCCCTCAGTCTCCCCGTCTCGATGAATTTGCGCGAGGGTATCGATCTAATGGGACGCGCGTCTACTCTATAATTACAAAGATTGCCCACTGTATGCGCAGGCCAAGTGGTATAGAGCCGATACGGGGCTCCATCTCTCTCTCTCTCTCTCTCTCTCTCTCTCTCTCTCTCTGTCTCTCTCTTTCTCTCTCCACCGGATGATCATCGGCCACATACACACATGTACACAATCGGAGAGAAACGACCGCTCACATCGCGCGACTCGACCCGTCAGCGATCGCTCGACTCGTCAGAATTTCTCGAGGAACGAAACCCTTCGAATTCCAGCCCGAGTTGACCGGGAATGTACGACAAGCCGCTCCTTTGATCTCACAACTCCTCGGCTCGGTGCAGCCCGTGTCTCCTGGAAGACACGAGCCCGCCGCTCGCGCGCCAGTCAATCGACCATAATTCGTACAATTGATATCACCTGCCGGTGTCCTCGAAGACACTTTTCCCTCGCCAAAGACGGCGCGGGGCTCTCCGCGCTTCGCTCTCCGCAACGTGCGGCGAATCCACCTTTCTCCCTCGCTCCTCCCTCCGCGCTCTCTCCCTGTCTCTCCACACGTGTTAATGCGAAGCCACGGCGCGCCGGTTACACGCGCGTACGCGTGTGTGTACACGCGGAGCTACACGGTGATCAGGTGAGTCGAAGATTCACCTGCCGCCGCCGAGTCGGCCGCCGGCAGCTGCGCAGGTGTACTCCACTCGGTTTTGTGGACGCTCCGTACGCGCGCGACCGATCTACATGCACGTAGTACGCGTGTCGAAGAGCCAGCAGCAGACTCCACGTGTATGCACGTGCGTACGCATGTACGCATATCTGTATATACGGGTCCCGAGAATTCAGGAGGAGATTAGCGCTGACAACGGGAAATAGATTTACGAGACGCATGCACGCACGCACGCACGCACGCACGCACTCCGGGACGCGATGTCGAAATTCGAATCGATGGCACCGATCAAACGACGAACGATCGTGATTGCTGAGGACTAAAATTTCGAGAAGAC
The DNA here is from genome assembly GCF_010583005.1 of Odontomachus brunneus. Classification (NCBI taxonomy): domain Eukaryota; kingdom Metazoa; phylum Arthropoda; class Insecta; order Hymenoptera; family Formicidae; genus Odontomachus; species Odontomachus brunneus. The sequence goes on along the minus strand of NW_022639616.1, from coordinate 167,523 downwards.
GTGATTACATCGATTAGCGTGCTCGCCCGGTTAGACTTTCACGATTATAACGTGAAGACGTGAGACAATCGATGGTGGAAACTTTGTTTTTGTCTTACATGTATTGATGCAACAACAGAATAGGACATTCGGTCCTTCATATTGTGTTTTACATGACGTATTGTTTGGAATAAATTTTGAGCATTTTGTATTTCTATTTTCTCATTCAATTGCGAGCCATATAAATCACAAATGAGAGGTGCAACCTTTAGAAATCAATTAGTATGAAAACGCTATCAAATTTACATACACCTATCTATCTGGTGGCTTGCGTCGGGGGAAAGTATACGAGAAAGATGTTTTTTCGTGTCTAATTTCGGCTGGGCGACGTTCTGTCGATGTTCTGTCGACGAACGGGATCACGAGGCCATTACAGGTGGATCGGTAACCGCGAGGCCAAGTTCCGAGCGGTGAAATAACAACGATCGCTTTACGCTTTACTCCTTCTCTCCCTTTTTCATTTCTCTTTCTCTCTCTCTCTCTCTCTCTCTCTTACTCTTTCTTTCTCTCAAGCAACCCTTATTCGCGCGAACGGTAAACGCACGCGTAATAGAGACGTGTAAGAAAACACACACGCAATTGAGATACGCGCGGCTTTACGACCCGAACAGATTTACGACGGCAATTCGGACACGTTGTAATTTCGACATGCGAAGAAACGCGAACGAGAAGGGAAGGAAAACTATGAATATCCCGGTGCACATTGGCGTGAGCGAGCGAGCGAGCAAACAAACGAGCGAACGAACGACGACGTCTAAGTGCAACCCGGCGACACGTGTGACGGACGATAGCACGTGCGGTTTAAAAACCGGAGAGCAGAGAGTTCACGATACAATAGATTCACGACTAAGACCAAATCGTCGATCGAGAGATCGCTCATCGAATGTAAACGCGTGTAATCGTCGCGAACACGCTTTCAATTGCGCTCACGAAAAGAAAGAGATCCCAAATTGTTCGCATTCTTGAGGAAGAAAGAGAGAGAGAGAGAGAGAGAGAGAGAGAGAGAGAGAGAGACAGATAAAGAGAGAGAAAAAGAGGAGGCATTTATCAGCGAGTGTTGCGAGGTGTTTCGATAATTTACGTGGAAATCAAGGCAGCATCGTGGCTCGCCAGCGAGAAATCACTTTTAATGCCGGCAATAATCCTCGCGCGTCCTGGGGAACGTAATAATTCGTCCCGGCGGCCTTCACCGCAGGGAGATAGAGATAGATAGATAGATAGATAGATAGATAGAGAAAGAGAGAGAGAGGGAGGAGGGGCGATTCTCCCGGAGTAAATACCACGCTAAATCACTCCAGGAAGTTTGATACGCATTCGGCACTCCAACAATGCGCACCCACGCAAGCAGCCAGCGCGCAGACTCACACTCACGCGCGCGCGCGCGTGTACACGCGTAACGCTCGGCAACGTGCGGCGTGCGTTGTTTCGCGCGGCGGTGCATAAATTACACGGCGACGCGAGCCGCCTAGCTATCGCGTAGTAGGTACGTGTAACGACAACAATGCACGCACATACGCACGCACGCACGCATAAACGAACATGCACACACACACACACGCACACATGCACACCGACGACGACGAGGAGCCGCGCGACGATCGAAATAATTTCGCGAAGTCGCGTTGCAAAACAGGACCGATCTGCATATTCAACAACCGCCGCTTAGGTTACCGCGAGCGTTTAGTGTAAGCGAGAAAACCGTGCGCAGGAGAAACAAGGACGAAAGGCAACACGCGGAGTGGCGGTGGGTCGAGGGGGAAGGAGGAGGCAAATCATTTATTAAGGAGAGAGAAAGAGAGAGAGAGAGAGAGAGAGAGAGAAAGCGAAAAACAAGGATGGCTCCGTGTCCGCCTTTTGTAAAGCAGGTGTAACCGAACCTCTTTCTCTCTCTTTTTTTTCTCTTGTCTCTCTCTTTCTAGCCAGTGTATTTTACCGCCCGGTAGTGGCCCTAAGATTCCACCTCGAACGCGCGTCTCTCTCTACGAAAGGGGCGAGACGAGGGGAGCGGGCGATGAAGGGCAGTAGCGGGCAGCAGCTGAATCTCCGCGGAAAGTAGCACCTGAACGAGCGCACGCGTGCGTGAGGGAGTGTGCGTGGCGTGGAAACCGGAGGTCGAACTCGAATGAAGAAATATCGGAGGAGGGGGCGCACCTTGAGGAGGACGTCGAAACGACCGCTTAACGAGGTTCTAATTTCCAGGGACGTTACCGCCGTACAAATGTAATCTGCACGATCCCCGAAATAAAGCAAACACTGCTGTAACGGAGAGCGAAACGTCGTCATCGCCGTCGTCGTTAAGAAGCGCGCAACAGGTCGAGATATCGCGAGTTGTGCGTTTACGTTTGTCGTAATTAAAACGCGCGTTCGTGAACTTGCGTCTCGTACGAAAGGAGGACATGGTGGAAGAGAGAGGGCCGGGAGAAAGGGAGAGAAAGGGAGAGAGAGAGAGAGAGAGAGAGAGAGACTCGTTTTATCCACCCAGGTAGACTTTGATGATTATCACGACGTGGAACACAGTTGGTGATGGAAACTTTACACAATTCTTTAATTATATTCATGAATGTAAATAACCCCGTAAATACTCTGTAAATACCCACGTATTGAATTAATTATTAAATTTACATCATACAATAATGTAAATTTTCTGTTGTATTGACGTAGCGACAAGATGACGCTTAAAGTTTCATATCATGTTTCATATCATAATGCGACATATCGCGTTTTAAACAAATTCTCCGATAGACGTACGTAAGATTTGTGTAGCAACTTTAAATATATTAAATTACGAAATTCAACGACATTAAGTCCTTTATGATTAATCATGACAAATGTAATATGAAAATCCAAGTGTAACTTACAGAAAATTTCTTCTCAGTAAATTTGTTGCATTTTTTTTTTTAGTAAATTCATTACTGCATCAGTACAACAAAAAATTCACACTATTATATAATGTAAATTTAATAATTTATTACAACATATTTATTACAATACAATATACTTACCTCATAAATATAATGAAAAGGATCCTAAAGCATCCATCATTGATTGTCTCACGTCATGACAATCATGAAAGTCTGTCTCAGTCGATTATTTTCATCTCTATCTCGTATCTCTACTTCATCACTCTATGCGATAAAAATATGAGTGCGATCTGATCAGTCGTAAGGGACTCAACGTTGCTGAATTTTGTGACTCAATGTGCTCAAAGCTGCTGTAAAGTTTGTGTACAATCTATCTCGGGGTTACGTAAGAGGAGCGTTTCAACACACCGTCCGTCTCTATGCGTGCGTGTGCGTGCGCTCGGACGACACCGGCTAAGTCGTAAAAAATAATCAAGTGCTCGCATTATCGTACTCGCTACACTTTTATCTCCCCCTCCTTCTCCTCGCGCTTATAATTGGCGAGCGATTAATCGACACGGGCGATACACAGTACCCTCGCCGGCGATTAATTGGCGGCGAGACGGGAAGAGGAGAGCAGAGGAGAGTCCTTGGCGCGGCGGCAGCGCGTAATTTTTGCGCGCGGAGAGAGATCGTATCGGCCGCGGGACTATACCCCGCGAATTTATTAATGGATTCGCGGTCACGCGCGCCCGGCTCTTTTATCTCGCTCGCCACTTTTGTCGCGCTAATAATTCGGAAACTAACGGCCGCCCGTTCGGGAATTTCGAGGCGCGCCGATATTTATGAGCGTGCGCGCGACCGGCCGCTTTTTACGAGGCGCGCATTATTACGCTACTGCGCGAGACAGATGTACGCGTCGCCGTCGCCGTCGCGGCCCACGACGACGACGACGTCGGATTCGCGCGCTGCGATTCGAGCCCCGCGCGCGCAAAGCGATACAATAATCCGAGAGGAACGGCGCGAGCAATCGGGCCGTGCACGTGCCCGCTCAACAACCCACTCGAAACGAGAGCATATTGTAATCGTTCGCGTGCCATGTTCGACACGGCGCGGAGTGCAGGGGACGTCGTATATCGCGTGCCCCTCGTTTTTATTCCGTTGCGCCGCGCGCTTTGTCGCTCTCGTCGAGGGATCGTTTTGCTTTCGCGAACCCTCAGCTGAGATCGTTCAACGAGCCCTCCCCGTGAGACTTCTCTGGCCTTTTCGCAGCCTCTCTTGCCAATTCTATGCGCACATTGTGCGCGTCTTGGTCTCTCAGCCTCCTCAAGGCGACAATTAACACGACTCACCTTCAATTCGCGATCCACGAAACTCGCAGATTCTTTAGATCTTCAGGAATTTGAAGAAGCGGAGAGATAAAGTCGCCGGATATGGGGAGGTTTCCTAACATGGGAAATTGCAATTCTGATCACTACGATGTGGATCTATGAATTGAAGACTAACTTATTCAACGCCATACAATCTCATTTCAACATTAACCTTATTTTAAAAATGTTAAAAATAAAGATATTTTCCAAACAAGAATACTCTTTCTTTCTGTGCAATAAAGGACGAACGAAAGTTGATTTAGCCGGATAACGTCGGCGCTAGATCGGGACAGAAGCCTAACTCGATCTAGCCTCCGGGGAACGGAGTAACCGTCGCGCCCGGCGGACGTCTCAATAAATAAGGTGTTAATTAAATGGGCATTTTGCTGAATTTATCCCCCGGCCGGTGTGGACTGTTGTCCGTAAATAAGGCGATATTTATAGCCCGGGTCGCTTTTATATATTTTACGCCGGGCGGGATCAACGCCGGGTAGACGGCGCGCAAAGCTGCATTTTCTGCAGTTTCTGTCCTCCCGATGTTGAGGTATTTTATTCGGTGTCGCGGTGTGTGCGTGCGCGCGCGGGTGTGGGCGCGCGTGCATGAGCGTGCCGGGGACGAAACCGGCGAGGACACACCGGGAGGATTATAACGTCGGTGCGCCTCTTTTCCACCGTCGCCGTTGCCTGGCCGCGCGCGCGACTACTATAAATCTATGGTGAGTTACGGCGCGGGCCCGGTTTTGTCTTAATGGTCAACCGTGTAATTCATGGATCGCGGGTCACCGCAGGCACCGATGCGCCTGGAATCCTCGAGGATGCCTCCGCCGATTTTCCGCGGACGCTGCGCGGAGGAGCGGCGATTGTGCGTCTCCCGCACGCCGACTGCGCGCTTTTACGATTTATGTTTCAATAAACGTAAATAAAAAAAAACTAGGAGGAGGTGATGTGTAGGAAAAAATAAGAAAGTGAAATATAGTGGGAAAAAGAGAGGGAAGGATTGCTCTTCCCCTTCGTATTCTCCATCAATTAGACAATTAGACAAGTATGCTACTTTTGCCTTCTCTCTTGACAATGCGACTTTATCCCTCCCACAGCACAATGCGCAGTCTATTCTACATGTCTACTTGAAGTAGAATGCAGAAATTGCTCTAACTTTAAAAATATTCTGCTTGGAATATTTTCTTTTTGCTTTTTGAAGAGTCTTGTTAAAGCCATACATAAGAGCAAAATGCCAAGGGTGTGATTATATTTTTTTTATGTAAATAAATTTTACAAGACTTGCTATCTCGTAAATTTCACGAGACGCTGAAAGCGCCAACGAGAGGTTTAATGTCCGCTTGTTGCGATCCACGATGCTCATATATCGCGCGTAATTAGTTAACGAGACCGGTACGGGGCCTGGTACCGCGAATGACGCTCTTTGTGTCGCGTGTAGAGGCGGACATACCGGCCGCGTCGAATTTCACAACGACGAATCGTGCAAAGCCTGGTAGCAGCGTATAAATCGACGCACCTTAGATGTCTGATAGGAGGAGGACGATTGACTACGGCATTGGCGAAAGAAAAAGAAAAATCGCACTCTCTCCATCTCACACGAGCTCCTCTCTTGAGAAGACATGAAGAGAGAGAAAGAGAAAAACAGAGGAAGAGAGAGAGAGAGAGAGAGAGAGAGAGAGAGAGAGAGAGAGAGAGAAGTCCTTCGAGTGGACCTTCTCGTCTTGTTTCTGCGACTATACGACTTAATTGGCCGCGAAACTTTACATGGAAATAAACGACACCGTGCGAATCCGTGCGCCATTTGTTGATCACGAATCGAAGATCTCGTGCAAACTCAACGTGGACGTTCAACATTCGATTCGTAATTAGCGGTGTCGGGCATTAAGCAATGGAAATTTTCTTTGGCTGAAATAATCAGCAAGTCAATAATCGAAATTAATCAATTGTTGTACACGCAATTATAAATAATTTAATTGAATGATAGAATTAATTATTAATCAGTACACTGAGGAAAAACACCTGAAAATTTATGAAAAAATTTATTCCACAAAAATAAACTTTATTTCACAGAAATAAGCGTATCACAAATTGTCAAGTATCTTTTTCTCAGTGTGTATAATCAATCACACGTCGAAGTTTCGTTAATTAATCTCATCAATCTACGCGATTATTTGTGACTTTGTATATGACTACTAATCTTGATGGCTAATGTGTGCCAATTATTTTAGCCAAAAATTCCTTTTTGGTCCAGAAGAACTACTGTTGACGTCACAAGACGATTTAGAAGGCGGCTGGTTGCCAAGTTGTAAAGTCACGCGGCTGATTTCGTGCAATTCGCGATTGTCTTTTGCGAATTTCCACAATGAAAAATGGCATGTTGCAAAAAATCGTTACAATGACATTATAAAGAGGTTGAGTTCTCTCTCTCCCTCTCTCTCTCTCTCTCTCTCTCTCTCTGCCTCTCTCTTTCGGAAGAAAGAGCGAGAAGGGGACACGGCCTGAAAACGGTGTTCTCTCGAGGTACACGAGAAATAATAAGCCCGAAGACAAACACACTCGTTCGTTAAATGCGCCGGCAGACTATCGGGTTTCCGACGTCTCGCGGCAAAAAAGTTCATCACCGAAGCTCATTACATCGATACGCGATCTTTCGCGCTTTCGCAAACTTTGCAACTTCAATCTCCGCCGGCCGTTTCCCCGGGCTCGTCGAAATTCTCACGGCTCTCGTAATTAAAGCCGGTAATGCGCACCGCCGTCGCCGCCACCGCCGCCGCCGCCGTCGCCGCCGCCGTGGAGTCGAGATCCGCCTTTACATTTCGGTATTGCCTCTCGATTTCTCGACAATCGATTAACGAACGTATCGCGCGAGAAAGCCAGGGTCCACCACCACGTCCGGGAAGGGAGAATAAAATTCGCACGATTCATAACGCGCCGAAACTCGAGATACGCGCGATCACATTTTCTTTCCATTTTTCTTTTACTTCTCAGCTTACTTTAGAAACATTCGCCCTTTGAGTGAATTGTCAAATTTTATAACTGAATGTTCACTTTAAGATTTCACTCGAGATATGGGGAGTAAAAAAAGTGTCTCCATCATTAACTTAACTTATAATAAATTAACTTTGATAGGCTGAAACATATTCGTTCATATAGATTAAGAATCTACTCTAAATTTGAGCGAAACATTCACGCTCTTGAAACACTACGCACTTCTTCATTTGTTTCATTTTTCTTTTGAAACACTAACTTTTTCAGCGGAAATTTACTCGAGTGGAGTTTTCCAATTGAATACTCGCGTATTTGGAACATGATATCGCCCCACGAACTTTCTAGAGTGAAAGAGAGCGTCGATGCTCCCAAGGGAAACGTGTATCTACGTGTGAGGAGCACACACGAGAGCCCGCTTCGGAACTCGCAATTTACCGACGCGTTTAAGCGCAACTCGCCAGTATATATTCAATCTCCACATCCCGGATACCTCCGTACTTAACGACAGGCTCGAGTAAAGATACGCGGAGTACGCTCGCGGTACGCATTCCGATGCTTCGGACGAGAGAATGCTCGAGGAGGATGCGATTTCCCGTGGGCCTCAGTGCCGCAGCTAGTGCCGCAGCTCTCGCTCTCTTTCCCGCCCTCCCCCTCCCTCCCTCCCTCTCTCTTTCTCCCTGGCACCGTAATTTGGCATTTATTGGCATATTATTATTCTTAATATGAGTGACGGAAGGATGGAATCTCGTTAAGAGAGGCGGATTCGATCGTCTCTCAAGGAGGAAGGAGTCAAGAAGGTCCCGCGAAGGCCCCAACCGATGGATCGGTAAGGCGCGGGAGGGGGGGAACGGAGACGCGGGGAGAGAAGGTGGACCACCTTTTGTCCCCTTCCCGCCAGCCTTCGATACCCTTCGATCCCGCGGCATCAATCTCGCGCAAAAATTAATCTTATGGGTTGCAGTTTTCATATTTGGCAATAATTACAGGCCTTCGAGGCCTCCACCCCTCCCGTCCTCTCCTCTCTCTTTCTCTCTGTCTTCCATCCACCCTGCTGCTTCCACTCCTTAGACGCTGGCGGAGGCCTCCTTTAATACGGTTTCGCACGAATCTAATATTTTCCCATACAGTATAAATTATCGGCAATTAAAAGGGGAAAAAATGAAATCGAGAGGGTTGCGGGCGTCCGTAGCGGACTATGAGGCTGGAGGAAATGGAGAGGGGGGCGCAGGGGGGGAGGGAAGGACGGAAGCCCGAGGAGGATGACCGAAGTAGAGAGGAGAGAGCCTAAGTGGTCTTCGATGGTCTTCTAGTCGCGCGGTCTTCCTATGAGCCTTCTACCTGGCCAAGAGAGAGAGAGAGAGAGAGAGAGAGGGGAGAAGAAGAAAGAGAATGGTGCTCTTTCGTAGAAATACTCAGAGCACGGTATGGCGCGGTGCCGGTGGTGAGATCGATCTTCTCGTGCATCGCGGGAGAAATCGTGACGCGGGAAACCCCGGAAGCCACGTCGACTGGACGTGCGCAATCGTGGCGACCGGATCACGAGCCAACTCGCGACGTCGAGATCCCAAACGAAGTCTCGAAGGCGCGAAGAGACAGAAAGGGGAAAGGGTATTTTACGAGCACGAGGACTGGATCGCTTCCAAAATGATCTTCGGTAGAAACGCCGGGCGCGCGAGTTCCCACGGGAAGTGATCGACGAGAGGCTAAATAAACAAGAAGAAATTCAGACCCATAAAGAGTTCTTCCATGACGCGTTTCTCCTTATGCCTCGTTGCCGCGCGATAACGTCCTATCTATCCGTAAAATTATTCGGATGTTTGAGGAGTTCCCGTCGGGATGATGAATCGCGTCTTATCGCGTGTTATGTAGCTGCCGCGAGCTGTCGAGGTCTCGAAAAAGAACGCGAGCTTTGGCGCGCCGCATGCGCCACCCTTTTTATCGTCGAAATGGAGAACCTGCACGGAAAAAACAATTCTGTTGGTGCAACCGAATTTTCGATTGCTCAGGGATCAGACGAAAACTCGGCTGTAGGAACAGAAAAATTCCTTTATGAGGCTTCTGTATAGTCAATTGTTCTTAGTTGCCTCAACCAAATTCTAATATCGTTGAATGTTCAGACGAATATTTTCGGTTGCGACAACAGAAATATTAGTTTTCATAACAGAGATATCGCTTCTGATCACCTAATTTTCAGTTGGTTCCTATTTGATTGCAACAGCTGAAATTTTTTTTGCGTGTACCTACGGAGAAAGTAGAGTAGTGAAAATTTTTATGATCTTAGACCCGATACAGGGTCGTGACCGAGATTACTATAGGGAAAACATTAATTAGCTCTCTCTAGATGAATTTCTCCACTTGTCCGCGAATAATAATTGCTTTTGCAAGTTGCAATTACGAGACTGACCGCTGGCAGATCGCAAGTCTCATCGCGAGATGTGTATCGAGGCAAAAGGCCACTGGACGCGTGTCACCCACGCGACCGCACGGGTTGAAGAGTTTGGCGAGCGGGATGACACCACCGGCATCTACCCCGAGAACACCTGAATGCCCTCGGCCGGTGTCTCACGACGAAAGGATATCAATCCTCCTCTCTCCATCTCCGGAGAGAGAAACGGATCCTCTTCCTCGCCTCGGTCTCTCGCCTGGAATCTCCCCTGGTAATACCGTACAACCAATAACGTCGCGCCGGCGCGGCGATCGTTAATTCGTCTCGATCGAACGAGGCGAATAAAGGCGTGCTTCATACCGAATCACTCGGGGGAGGAAAAGAGCCGAGGGGGCGTCGGGGGAGAAAGAGTGTGAGTGAGTGAGTCAGAGAGAGAGAGAGAAAGAGAGAAAGGGGGAGGGAGGGAGAGAGAGAGAGAGAAAGAGATAGTGAGAGAGTGAGAGAGAGATTTAGAACGACGCAGTGCCTATTGGCGTTCGACCGGAACGATATCTCGGTGGTGCAGACATAAATCCCGGCACCACGTACACGTTGCACGCCCCCACAGCACGCCCCCTATTAACTTTTTAATCTCTCCTGCAGGGGCCCCGAGAGCCCGCTCTCGGTCGCTGGTCGCCGCGAGAGGCGCGGCGGAAGATGGAGAGGGCGAAAGAGAGTAAGGGAAAGAGAGACACGGAGTAGAAGAGAGAGACTAACCGACCGATCGGCTGCTTCTTCTCGGAGCCCCCCTTTTCGGGGTCGAGCATCTAGTTAGCATCCTTTCAGACACGCGGTCTACCAGTCTCCGGCTCGCCCGATGTATCCGGATATCGGGCCGATCGGCCACGAGAAACGTGTGTTTTCGTCGGCGTCGACTGAGCGCGTCGACGGACGTAAATGGAGTTGAAGGGGAGGGAGGGGGGAGGGTGGGAACGGCGCGAGAGGATTATCGCTCTCGAGGCGAGGTCCACGTAAACATCGCAAGTGGAACGTTGCAGAATGAAACGATCGCTGCGATCGTTTATTAATACGCAAAACATTCATGCATTCGATTAGTGGAACTATTATTTACACTTCCTACGTGTGTAAGGTGACTCCCGTTCTCCGCGATAGTCTCGGATTTTCACTCTTTGTCCCGAATTTTTTCGAACACTATCCGAGACGCTGACTTGTCCCGAATTCGTCCAAATTGTTTGGCCTGGTTCAGAGGATTTTTTACATGCTTCTGAAAGACCTTCTCAAGAAAATTCACAGCTCTGATAAAACATGCATACGCACGCATTGATCCGCTACCTGTTAATCGGACGACGAGGAAAATACGTGTGATAGACGGGTAGAAGGATTCGATCGTGAAACCGAGATTGCCGATTACGTAAACCTAATAGAGTTACTGCTATAGCCGGAAGAAAAAGGGACTGAGGAGAGGAAAGGAGAGAAAAGAAAGAGGAGGGAGAAGGATCGAGCCGAGCGGACGTAATATCGTTACGGAAGTCACGTGGGTGATAGTTATCCTAAACGGCGCGCGAATGAAGATCGATTGTCCGGCATTAAATCATCTGCTCTGTATCGGGGGAGGTCAGTCCACGCGGAACACGAGTCGCGGCAGCCATCAGCCGTAGTTAGTCGGCCAGAAAGACGGCCGACTCGCCGACGAATGGCGCGCTCCATCTTCCCGTTTGGAGAACAGCAGCAGCCGAACGTTAATGAAGCCGACAATAGAACGAGCCTTCGAGTCGATCGTCGGTTCGCCCTGACGATCACCATTTCCTCTCGTGTAAAATTCGATTAGTGGAACTATTACCTACACTTCCTACGTGTGTAAGATGACTCCCGTTCCCCGAGATAGTCTCGGATTTTCACCCTTTGTTCCGAATTTTTTCGAACACTATCCGGGACGCTGACTTGTCCCGAATTCGTCCAAATTGTTTGGCCTGGTTCAGAGGATTTTTTACATGCTTCTGAAAGACCTTCTCAAGAAAATTCACAGCTCTGATAAATACTGTAGCTTTGTTTTTTTTCTATTTCAAGTAAAAATAACAACAGTTCTATCTTGGCAACAGTTAGGTCAGGTTAGGATTGATCTGGTGTACCATTTCTTCTCATCCAATCCAATTTTCCACAGCACTTATAGATTCTGGTTAGAAGTGTATCAAATATGCGATTCTTAGCGACTTTTTCATTTTACTTTCATTTTACGCGTTAGAATTATATAAAATATTTAGACTTTCCAAGTCATCTCATTATTGAAGTGATTGAATAAACAAAAGCGAAAGATCAATCGACATCGCGCTTTCGCAACGATAGAACGTAGTGACGTAACGCGGTGATTTCGCGTTGTATTTCGATCGATCAGGAGAGAGCGAAAGAGCGAGAGGCGAAAGAGAAAGGGGGAGAGAGAGAAAGAGAGAGAGAGAGAAAGGCCGGCGGCTTAAACGGCCGACCGGAACTCGCGGCTGGTCGCATCCGGTCGCCGCATCCAGGCGATCGCGGCCGGTTACGGTTACCACGGCACGGTGCTACGCGTGCTACGGCAATCATCGTGGTGGCCGTGGTAGAAGAGTCGCGTCGAATTAGAGAAAATTACAGAACACCTCGTAAATACATCGTCGGCTTAAGTGGTTGATTGGGGAGATCGTGTATAGAAGCGGACTACCGCTAAATTATATCCCGACAAGCCCCGGCTATCTCCGTGATCGCGATCGCTCTTGTAAATTAAGGCACCGAGAAAGAGAGAGAGAGAGAGAGAGAGAGAGAGAGAGAGAGAGAGAGAGAGAAAGCAAGAGTAAGAGAGTGGGAGGGAATGAAGAGAGAGAAAGAGAGAAGAGGTATGGCGTCCTCCGCTGTCGGAGATATCGGAAGAAGCGCGCGCGTTCGCGAGATTGCACCCGGACCGATCAGGCGGACGCGCGTGGATCGCCGCGATATTGCGAAACGATCGCGTTCGATCCCAAGCTATTTGCGACGGCTTCGAGTTCAACACCGCGAGGTCCGCGTTAAGGCTCTTGGCTACTCGCCGCGGCCATCTTGATTGATCACATCAGAAGGCATACGTGCTCAAAATCTCTGCTAAGCGCGTCGAAAAAATACGTAACCACAAAATGACACTTGCAATTGATGGAGTGCATCTCTCTCTTAAAATACTTCAAATGCTTTCCTCTCATTCTGACAAATAAGTGATTATGAAATTAATAAGACAATGAGTAAATGTGTGTTGAGAACTCAAAATTTCTTGGAGCAAGACTTCACTCCAAAGTAGTGAAAATTGCGACAGTCGAAGTTAGAGCGAGAACTTCACTCCAAACGAGTGAAAAAATTGCTCACTTGGAATGAGTTCTTACTCGTTTGGAATGAGTTTTCACTCGTTTGGAGTGAAATTCTCGCTCTAACTTCGACTGGCGCAATTTTCACTACCTTGGAGTGAAGTCTCACTCCAAGAAATTTAGAGTGAAGATAATGAGGAAATGTAGGTTAAAAGTGTCATGCCACGTTAATTTTATGATTAGTTATTGATTATTAGAGCAAGAGGAGAGAGTGTTCGAAATATTTTAGCACTTGATCGATTGCAAGCGTTATTTTTTTTAATATATCTATTAATTTCGGCGGTTTTTTGCGGGATTTGAGCACACATTTCCTTATTTTTGACGTCATTAATCAAGAGTTCCGCGGGGAGAGATCAGGAATCTTAACGAAAAGAGATTCAACGCTATTCTGTTGCCGATTCCTCCGAAGGACGAGTGAAAATTTTAATTTTGCATCTTTTTCTAAGCCTTGCAAATCGAAACGTGAGTTTGTTAGCATTTGAAATATCCAAAAGATTTTGATATTTTGCAGAGATGAGAGGGAAAAAAAGTTGACAACAAGAATATAACAATTATAAATACGTCAAAAGGAGATTTGGGTTTGGATTCGATACAACAGAAAAAATAAACAGAAGTGAAAGAAAAGGCATCGTTAGAACTGTAAATCTTAGAACTTTCGAAAGAGACCCAGAGACCGGTATTCGTCGCGTAGTCTCAAGTTACTGTCTTCAATAAAGGATATAATTAACTGCAGATTAGACTTTATGGACAGTTATTCGATTGCCTCGATCGATATTTCACGTTATATGAAGTAATTGCAGGTTAACGAATGATCACAGCGATTCAAGAATTCATGATTACTTATCAATGACGACTTATGAATACCGGCATTTCCGAGAGCAGATCCTAAATTTCGACTCGTGATACCTCTGCAATCTCAACGAGCTCATGTTATCTCCATTAAAATCGAGCACACCGTGAGTGATAAATAATTTGACGCACCTGGAGATACATGGTGTGTCGTTGGCCGCATTCTGCATCCTCCTTCTCGGCTTCTTGCTGCGGTATCCCGCCGCCAGCTACTTCGTCGTGATGCTCTGGGGCCGTATTCTTGAAAAATATCGTATACAATATTTCGATAAAAAGCTATAATATACGTAACATTAAGGTGACTAGATTTCCCAGCCCTGAATTCGGGACACTTCATAAATGTGTAAGGGAGGGGAGGGAGATAAAAAGATCCGAAAATTATTTGACAATCATTGAAAATGATGACAAATCGGTGTCCCGAATAGCACTCGAAAAAATTCGGGACAAAAGGTGAAAAATCGGGACTATACTGAGAGAAAAATTATCTTAAAATCAACAAATATTTCCTTGGTGGGTGCCATTAACATATTTACTTAAATCTACATTCTGTTTACTTAAATCAAATATTGTTTACTTGATTTAAATAAACAATATTTGATTTAAGTAAAGAGAATGTAGATTTAAGTAAATATGTTAATGGCATCCACCAAGGAAATATTTGTTGATTTTAAGATAATTTTTCTCTCAGTGTATCCCGGAAAAATCGGAAGGTCTGGTCATTTTAGCTGTATGTGTCGAGAAGGGAGGAGATTACTCCGTAATAATGTACTTACGATATGTCCTGACGATCGCATGACGTTGTTTTCGGCACTCTAATATTTATTTCCGCAGGAGACTCACGGGACACAAGCGAAAGACGTATGGAATACAGAGCGTTGTGTCCATGGCAGTTGCTCGGCATGAAAAGATCGCAGACGCGCGCGCTGTCAATCACGTACACTAAAAGTTCATTAGCGCGCCAAAAGTGCATAAATGTGAACGCGCCAGTGATGCGAACGAGATCGCGCGTCTACAACGACGCGATCTGTACGGCGGACGCCTTAACCACTTGCTCGAGTTACTAACCACTCTAGACCAATCGCGTTCGTTTCGCACTACGAGGTTGTCATCATGGTTATTTAATCTAGGCGTTGGTAATGAATCGCGCGAAATGCTCAATCTTTTCGCGCCAAGCAGCAGCCATGGGCACACATAGATCCACATCGCTCCGCGTTTCTCGCGTCTTTTATCCGTCGAAAGTGAGTCTCGCGCGTTAATAAGTCTCGGGAGTGTCGAGAATAGCGATGTGCGATCGCCGGGGCGTATCGTGAAGACGTCTTTTGTAAGTAATCTTCTCGTTTCTTCTCGCGGTATATGTAAGATGACCAGATTTCCCTGAATTCGGGACACTTCATAAATATGTGAAGCGGGAGGCGGGAGGAGGAGAGTAAAAAGGTCCGAAAATTATTTGAATCATTGAAAATGATGACAAATCGGTGTCCCGAATAGCACTTGAAAAAATTTGAAACAAAAGGTGAAAAATCGGGCCTAGTCGCCTTAGTAACATGAATTATAGCTTTTCATAGAAATATCGATATTTTTCGAGAATAAGATCCCCGGACACTAGGATAGTGGCACAGACACTCGCGCAATAAGATTCGATGGGGGACACGCGTCTCACAATTAACGCGATGTCGAGAGAGCTCGATAATTGACGAAATATTTTCATCACTCGCGACGCGAAATGTCCAGACGACACACGTACCTCGCGCCGCGCTGTGTTTATCACTCGCCGGCTCGAGACGTAATGACGTCATCACGGAAGAAGTCGCAGCGCGCGACAGTATCAAAACAATTGACACCTTCGGAAACGACAAAGTCACCCCCCCACTAAGCGAGAGCCGTCGTCGCTCGTCACGCAACAGCGAGTACACTCGGTGCTCGAGAAATCACAAAACGTTCACGAAACATATCGAATTTTTGAGATCATCAGATAGCGTAAAACTATCACGAACGGCACTCGACCTGCTTCGAGCACTCTTGCGCGGATTTTGTCAACAGTTGAAGTGTATTGGAATTTATTAATTATCATTTATTATTGAACTATTAGCTTTTTAAAACTCCCATACTACTGGACGTTTTGCTCTATCAAATCATGATGATAGTTATTCACACGATACATATCGAAATTGTCGCGCGTAATATTTGGCGATTGTTGTAAAATTAAGGGGATGCTGAGCGATATGACGAACTCGTATAATAACATAGAGATAATCGTCATTAACAGAATCATACTATTCTTTTCGTATTTCTTGTATACAGAACTTATATAAATGTGTCTTGCTTTGTTTTACCATATTCAGCGAGAAATCTAATCACGCATGTTCGAGTTTCTAAGTTCAGACGAAAAGGTACAGCAATATTCCTCAAAATTTTTCTGAACGGCGCAAACTCGCGTACTCAGTATATGTATACAAGATACAGATCCTTTGAATATTTACTTTAATTGACAGCCTTTGACTGACTAGTTTACACTCGAAATGTCAATTTTAAAACATTTATCGTTCTTATCACATATACCGCCGACAAAGTGGCGGCGATGCGGACAGCACTCGGGGCGTTATCAGCGTCGCGCGAGATTACCTCGGCGTAACGGACGAGACACACACGTGGCTCGCGCACGGCGGTGGCGCCGCGCGATCAGGAAGACACCTGACGTGGTGGAGAGGACGCACGCGGCCGCCCGCCGCGGCCAATTTCCGCGCGGGGCGCGCGACCAGATTTACGCGCTGCCGCGGCTGCCGTCGCTGAATATTCATGCACGAGTAATGCCGTCTTCCGCGGCTCGCAATTAGCCAGAAGTAAAATAGCATTATCCCCTCCGGTAATTTCCAGCGAGGCCGAGTCTCCCGGGCCCCACAGCACGGCAGGGGGGAGGGGGCGGGGGGAGATAGGGCGCCTGGTAGCGCGCGGCTTCTATCGCGACGGTATCGCGACGAAGGGCGGTGGGACGGGCAGGGAGATGTCGGTGGCGGTATGGCGCGAGGGTGGATGGCGCCTCGGATAATCGAGGTTAAAAACTCTCGACTTGGGCAAACATAAGCGGCAAGGGATGAGAGGAGAGGTGGAGGCGACGACGCGGCCGTCTTTGCATATTATACGCCGGGCCGTTTAAGAAACGACGCAGCCGGCTGGCGCTTTACGGACGCTTTAAGACTTCGGTAAATATCGTAATGACCGGAATACTGTCGGGGCGTGCCGGCGAGAGTTAACCGACTCATTTTTGTAGCCCCCTCCGCCGAAGTACCACCCTTCTTTCTTCCTCGCCTTCTTCCAGCCGTTCCGACGCAGTTTTCCTTCTTTCGCCTCTTCGCTCGGCTAATAATAATACCACTCGCTCCCCTTTCTCTCTCTCTCTCTCTCTTTCTCTCTCTTCCCCTTTATTCCTCTCTGTCCTCCTACGCTCTCGCGACACGAGCGAGAGGTAATTTCTTCCCTCCGCGTTCTCCCGGCTTCCTTATTTTGCAGGAGCTTAACCGTGTACCTGTGAAAAAATCCTCTCCCTCCCCCTCTCATTCTCTAGGGAATACGGGAAATCTCTGCGCCGCTTGAGCGAGTCGTTCTACGCGTTTCCTCTTAGCAAAGCTACCCCTTTCGTCGGATTACTTTGATCTTAATTCACCCACGGTCAAACGTCTGTGTATGCTGGTGTGTATGTGTCGACGGCGTGCTGAAAAGCAGAGGCCGATGTAACGAAAGATTGCAGATGGTTGGCGCAATTAAGAAAATTAAAACAGCCGCGCGCGTCGCGTATCTCCTCAGCGTGTAAATGTCATCGCGGGGGAGAGGAACGCCGTAGAGACGAGGAGTAAGAGGTGGTGGAGGAAAAGGTGGATATCGCACTGACCTCTCCCGACGTGTAAATGTTATGCTGCGCGAGCGTTCGTCCGAAAGCTCGCGAGAGAAGGCGAAAATTACATCGCTCTCTCGCACAGGAGAGAGCCTGCGCGGCGGATTAACGAGATTATGCTCGGCACGTCGGACACGTCGGTGAGAGAGAGAGTGCGAAAGCGAGAGAAAGAGAGAGAGAGAGAGAGAGAGAGAGAGAGAGAGAGAGAAATAGAGAAGAGAGGAGAGCGTACGCGGCCTCGATACAACACGCGAGTAATATCGCGCGCGGTTCGAGTTCTCGCGCCCTCCCACCTGCGATCTGATTAAAGGGCCCCCGTTCTTTTTGTTCTCTCTCTCTCGCCTTCTATTATTCTCTCTCGCTCCCCTCTCGTCCCTTCTCTTTCTCGACCGCCAGCTAACATAAACATTATGATCGAGCCAACATAAATACATCGCATTGGCGGCGGCCGATCGACGGCACCACGACGGCGAGGCGGCATCGAGAAGGAAGGGAGGGGGGACGGGCGAGCGGCCGGAGGTTTCAGCAGGGCGGAAGGCGCGCGCTCGCGCGAAATTTCGGCCCGCGGTTTCCACGCCGCTGCGGAACGCGGCCCGCCGCTTTAATATAATATTATTGGCTATTGATAAATTGTCGATAATGATGGGTTAGCCACCCCGGCCGCGTGTGGGAGGGAGAGAACGAGAGCTCTTTTCTCGGGGCGTCCGCGTACCCCTCCTGCCCGCCCTCCCGCCACTCTCCCGTTCTTTTTTCCCCCATCTCCTTCTCTCGTTCTCGGTCTCATCTCTCTGCTCTCGTCGACTCCTCGCGGGCTCGAAGCGAAATTCTTGTTAAAGTCTTCCACCCTCCTCCCCTCGCACCCGACCTCTCGATTTTTCTCTCGCGCTCTGTCGGCCACGCCGAAAGAGCTGGCAGCGGATGCGAGAAGCGGAGGGAACACGAGAGAGAGAGAGAGAGAGAGAGAGAGAGAGAGAGAGAGAGAGAGAGAGAGAGAGAGAGAGAGAGAGAG
>NW_022639616.1:146386-148153 GCF_010583005.1 Odontomachus brunneus | reverse complement strand
CGAAAAGAGAGAGAGAGAGAGAGAGAGAGAGAGAGAGAGAGAGAGAGAGAGAGAGAGAGAAGAGCGATCCGGGCCCTTTCGATCTCGTCCGGTCCCGTCGAAGGAAAAAGAAAGGAGGCAAATCACGAGGAAGGGCCGCGGATACCTTCGGATCGGTCCGTCCGCGTTTTCGCACGGCTCCGAATCGAGACGCGAAGTTACGGCGCACGATCGACGGCAGGATCTCGCGTCCAGAATAATAATAAGAGAAACGTGAAGTTAACGACACCACGGCCGGACGATGAAAATCTACCGGCGGAATCTTCTCTGTGCACAATTGAAGACGACGATTAAGGGGATGCTGAAAACTTTACCGTCAGAATACCGACAGTTTTCTGCAAAGTTATGTCGTATTGGCTGTACAGAATTACAAATGTTTTTACGCAATGAAAATACGTGCAAAAATAAATAGAGATATTGCTTAATATATGACGAATAAAACGAAAAAAATTTTTATGTAAAATCTCAAGCTATCAGTTAATATATGCCTAATCCAAAAGTTCCGCAGCTTGTATATGCCGAAAGTGTAGATGTTCCAAATAAAAAAATTTTGAAGAATATTCCTGCATCTTCGCATCTGGATTCAGAAACTTAAGAATATCGCACTGAGAGAAAAATATAGTTGCTTTTGGTGTCAACTATACTCTTTTGTGATTTTAACCACAAATATAATTAGAAAAACCATTGTTTTAGTAACTGTTATTAGAAAGATGGTTCTTCTAATAAGTTTTCTGGTTAAAATCACAAAAAAGTATAGTTGACGCCGAAAGCAACTATATTTTTTTCTTAATGCGGAAAAGCTTGCAGAAAGATCTGCACATACGTGGTTTTCCGCTGAATATGGTAAAACAAAGCAATACACGTTTACGTAAGTTCTGTATATATAAGAAATACGAAAAAGATAGCGTGATTGTACTAATGACGATCGTCTCAGCGTTATCGACATCATTCGAGTTCGTCATCGACTTCAGCATCCCCTTAAGTAGGAAGAATCCACCTCGGCGACTACAGCGGTCGGTCTGTCGGTCGATCGGTGGCGAGGTTCAGGTAAATAGCCTCAAATTAACGTGACAAAATGATAAGGAAATGTAGGTCAAACAAGAGGGTTGCGTGGCGCGTTAATTTTACGGTTGATTTCACAATGCACAGTAGCACTTTCTATAAAAATGGTTTCCCCGCTCTTTAAGTGTTTTCGCATCGTTCTTGCTTGCTTGCTTCTCTGCAATTTTCTTTCTTTCCACCACTTCCTCCTTTATTCGTCAGATCCTCCCTTTCCTCTTTCTCCCTCTTCCTTCCCGAAAACACATTGATTTATTAGCATAGTAAAACGAAACAGCATAAACTTCTACAAAATCTGTATGTATAAGAAATACGAAAAGGATAATATGATCTGGTCAGTAACGATTGTCTCTACGTTGTCGACATTTGTGGAGTTCGTCGTATCCACTTCGGCATCCCTTTGATAAGGTCTCCTCCAATTTTTCGAGAAACAAGCAATTTTACAGCGCATTTTTGCAACGCCTCCGTCCCTCAGACGGGCGTCGTCGTTGCGCAAGTTCGCGCGATCTATATAATTCATGGTTTTTAATTAATATTTAATTATCTCCGGCGGAGAGAGCGCCGAGCCGGCGGTCGCTACGAGGGAATATAAATAAGAGCGGCCCCGTCCAGGGGATAACAGAGAGAGAGAGAGAGAGAAAGAGAGAGAGAGAGAGAGAGAGAGAGAGA
>NW_022639616.1:114419-144540 GCF_010583005.1 Odontomachus brunneus | reverse complement strand
AGAGAGAGAGAGAGAGAGAGAGAGAGAGAGAGAGAGAGAGAGACCGCGTTACACGTGAAGTGCCTCCGCGTGTACTGTGTCGGAGGGGGTAAGTTATGACTTAACGAGGGGTTAGCGTGATCCCGGCCACTGGACAAGCTTCCCGTTGGAAGCTCACTCG
The DNA here is from genome assembly GCF_010583005.1 of Odontomachus brunneus. NCBI lineage: Eukaryota > Metazoa > Arthropoda > Insecta > Hymenoptera > Formicidae > Odontomachus > Odontomachus brunneus. Next base: position 144,380 of record NW_022639616.1, on the reverse strand, counting down.
CTCGCGTTTAAACGGCTGATTCTCTCTCGAACTTCGTCCTTCTGCGCCGCGAATATATAATCGGTTAGCTTCCACGCCGGAAGCGGGCGCGAAGCTTTCCGTGAGAGGACGGTATATTACGGATATAGGGGGGCGGGAGGGGTGTAGAGCGCGAGTGTGTGTATGTGTCTGTGTGCGTGTACGGCCACGTCGCGCGCGCTTATCCGATTCCGGCGATTCTGCGCGCGAACTCTCGATCCCGCGCGCTCCGATCCTGTTATTATTTCGCGAACAAATGGGACGTGCTCGCGCCGCGCGAGAACTCGGCAGGAAAAAGCGACGAGCGATTGTGCGAGCAACGCGATTGCAAGCGGTAATCGGTTAGCCAAGCCGGAAATGACGGTAGATTTCCGCGTGCTCCGAGAACGACTCGCCGAAGGCGAGGCGACTTTTATTCGTTCGTTGCTTCTCGATTGCGCGGCCTCGAGTGCCGCAAAGTCGCCAGGAACCCTTCAGGGCGCGACGCGACGCGGCGCGCAGCGAGGAGAGCCTCGGGCTTTTATCTCTGTCGTTACAGCGGTCGGCTTATTGTAATTATCGCTCGCGTGCACGATATTAAATCGCGATCGGATTAATAACTAAATTACAAGGCACGGACGGCGATCGAGGTATTTTATGGAAAAATACAAGTCCGCGCGGCCGAGGTAGGGCAAAAAAATAGTGATTCCTAGAGGCGGGCAGGGGGCCGTGTTTTCCTCTAATCGACTCTCAATAACGCGCCTTCGCTGCCCGTAATAAGCATTAACGGAAGCATTAACCAAACAGATTGCATCATTCGTTAAGTTCCGTATGTGTATTTGTATGTGTGTGTGTCTCGCCATGGAATTACGAAACTTCCACTTCAAACAAATAGCTCTGTGCTTACAACTACCCTCGTCTTGCAAAAGTATCTCGCGTTATTCTTTAACAAAACTGATACACCTTAAATCGCGTTTGATGTTATTTTAACGATGCATTGCCCATGTCTTAAAAATAATGAAATATTAGATTGATCTATATTGCAATGTAGGAATTATCGCAAAGCAGTTTGATTCAGAATTACATTCAAAAGTCACTTCATTTTGAAGTGTACGTCATCCTGCTTCGTGGAGGTGTTTTGAAACGGGCTGTGAAAATATATACGATGTCGCTATCCTTAATGGAAGTAAAGATAACGTCAACATGTCAAACTTACATAAAGTTTGCCTCAAAATAAGGCCGGTGTTAATTTCTGACATAATATTTGCGTTATTTTTTACATATTCACCTAATGTTAAATTAACATAAGAGTTCGAGTGGGTCAGACATTTTGAGAGATGTGTTAAATTTAACAAAAAAAATTTTATTGTATATTACAAATGAATTCTCATCATCATCAATATGCGCAATAAGAAATCTCGCAAACTATTCGCCTATATTCCGTATACGTGCACCCTCCGTGCAGGAAGACGAGAAGAGCGAGAAAGGAAAATCCCATAAGAGAGAGGGAGAGAGGGAGAGAGAAAAAGAGGTTGTCGCGAGCAAGATCCATTGTCTCCGGGGTTCGTTCGTTCATCCGCTGCACAACAAGAGGCTGCAATAAAGAAAGGAGAAGGCAGAACAGAGGGAGAAACACGAGTTTTAGGGTTAGATCTTAAATCACCAAGGGGGGGCTCCTTTTTGCGGCGCAGCCATTTCGCCGGGCCCGTTCTCTAGCCGGCAGAAAAAAGTGAAGCACTCGGATGGGGAGCAGGCGCCAAGGAGGCCGTGAGACAATGCGACTAATCGACAACGACAGATTCTCGTGTTCGGAATTCCGGCGAGGGTGACGGAACGCGAAGGGAGAGTTGAACGCAGAAAGAGGAAGGAGGGAGACGCGAAGGAAATGCCTTTCGAGATTTTTCTCGACAAATATGCAAAACGCGTCTCGCTTCATTATTTCAAAGAAGGTCGGCCAGAGAAGTTTGTAAAATCCTCCTGGAAGTAAATTCTCGGCGAAATCCTTGAAGAAGCGTCGAAAGAATGGTGTCGATTTTAGGTCGATATAATAGACGGTTTTCAAAATTCCCACGGATTTAGTGATATAATTATGATTTTAGTATATCAGATAACCTATATAATGTAAATGTATAGTTAACTCTAATAAAGTTAATTCTTAAGTTACTTTTAATGGGCAGAAATCTACCCAAACTTGACATCCTCTTTTGCGCGCCTGAAGAAAGCCATCTTCCGAAAATGGTAATCATCTTCAATTGATGAGGGGGACCGAGCACGCGAACGATCCGGCTATACACGAGTGGAGTTTCCGAGATAATTCCCAGCCGTTATCTGATGATAAATAGATACACCTTTGCCCGAGCCGACGCTTAGCCCCGCTAATGGACGCCTCCGCTCGATATCATCGCGGGCCGTTCGTTATCTAAACGTGAATAATTATCTGCCGCGACGCCGGTAGATCACGGGGGCGATATATTTCTTTTACGAGGACGCGTTTAACCTCGCACGTATGCGCATACGTGTGCACGTATGCATGTGCTTGTGTGCACGTGTATATGCTTAAAAGAGCGGCGAACGCATTGCCGTGAGGCGCGTATCGCGTCCTAGAACGTTTCGCCTTACACAATTTTCCTACATAAAAAGGACGAGGTAAAAATAATCTGAAGGTAAAAATCCGCAAAATTTTCACAAACGTGCACGGAAAAAAAGGTTTGGTTAAATTAACCAAATATTTGGTCGAATATGAACAATCCAGAAATTCCGATTGAAGTAACCCGAATTCTGTTTAAGTCAACCAAAAATCTTGTTAACTTCAACAGAATTCGGATTACTTCAATCGGAATTTCTGGATCGTTCATATTCGACCAGATATTTGGTTAATTCAACCAAACATTTTTTTCCGTGTGGAATCGCCAATATGTCGATTCAGTCTGTGATGCGGGCATTAATCGAAAATTTTCTTTGATTAAAATAATTGTCAAATCAATCAAAATTAATTAACCATCACATACATAATAATTAACAATAAAAAATATTAATATTGAATATAAAATAATTCTTAATAATTAAAATAATTAATAATTATAAATGAAAAAATTTTTTAATAGCGAAAATTTATATTATTAAATAAATTGTTAGATGAAATTGATTATTAATCACACATCAAAGTATGATTAACAATTAATTTCGTCAGTCGATAAAATTACTTATGACTTTGTACTTAACGACTGTTAATCGATTAATGTTCAATAGGGGGCGCGAGATGTAAAAATTGACAATCTCCTTTTGTTGAATTTTTATGCAGACAATGAGAATATACATAGACATCTATTCTGTGCTCGAGAAATTCCCGGAAAATTTCAAGACGACGATTTCTACGTCGATTGTGGTCAACGAAAAATCACAAGTCGAAATTTTGATTCTACTTTCGATTTCAATGTTCCATTTCGATAATCTGCAGCCTACATTAGTCTCTTCTGATTCTACTTAATCCACCAGCTTTGCCGGGAAGACCTCTTTAGAATCTACAAGTGGCATTTTGTGCGTTTCCTGCCAATTAGAGGCGCTAAGTAGGGTCTCACTTTCCGTGTGTATTACGCATACACTGATCCTTCAGCATATACAGACGTTAAGGAAGTTCAGGTCCAAAGCAAGGCTAAAATTTCGACTCGGGATACCACGGCGCGATTCCGAACTTGAAGTACTCGAGCGTTATTAGGGGTCCCATTACGTCAGCGGCGGTAGCCGCTCGAGACGATCGATCGGCGAGAGCGGGCCGCGGGAGCGGTCGTGATTGGCCGGTGCAATTAATAAACGTCAGGCCTCGTAAGGACAAGTGCAGGCTTGAGCGCGCGCAGGCTGGCGGACGGACGGTCGGACGGGGTGGTGGTGTACGTACGCGCGGGGATTGCTCCATATAATGAATAATTTAGGCCCGCGAAGGCTGGCCGGGTGCACGCCATCGTCAAGCAAAAACTAATGCCTGCCCAGATAAATTACCGATAAAGCGGCCAGATAACCATCTAGATAACTTACCGTGCGGCGGGCGCGCACGCGAGCCGCGCGGCCGTGTGCGCGCCCGCGTTTTATCTGCATTCTGTCGGCTTGTAGATAATTTACGATTATCTGGTGACGTGGCCGAACACGTCTCTCGCGCTCGTTTTTATTTTGTATTAAGCGTGCCGGAAGACGCCGACCGCGCGGCCGGCTACACGTTTCACGAGCAGATAAAACTGCGCCATTTATTAATCGTAAATCGCGATCGTCCGCGAACACATCGCCGCGACGATGAGGAAGAAAGAAGGAACGAAAGATAAGGAGCAAGAGAGAGAGAGAGAGAGAGAGAGAGAGAGAGAGAGAGAGAGAGAGACTCCGCAACGGGATCCTCGTACTCTTGCTTAATTACTCGGAGGGGATTATCGCTAGATTTTCCGAGGAATTACGGCCGCGACTAAGGTCGCGTTTTCTCGCCGCGATCTGCGGTAATTAATCGAGCGAGGAAGGTGCAGGTGAGTGGGTGAACAGAAGGGAGGGAGGGAAGGAGAGAGAAGTAGCGTTTATTGGCCGTAAAGCGTAACGAACGTCGCGCTGCGAGCGTAACACACGTCGGACGCAACAAATTGTTGTTCCCCTTTCATATACGTTTTATACATTTCTGTCTTTCGCCGGCTTTACGACGCCGCCTCCCATTCTTCCCCTTCGCGATATACGTGCGTCACCGACTTTTTTTACTGCGCGCGACTTTCCATAACGTTTTTCTACGGTGACCTGCCGAGAGAGAAAGGATAGCAGCGAGCGAACGAGATAGATAGACAGAGAGAGAGAGAGAGAGAAGTAGAGAGGGAGGGAAAAGGGGGAGGAAGGAGAATACCGCGCGGGTATGTTCAAAAGCCGCGCGATTGACATAGGTAACGCAAGCGACGCACGCATATGGTGCATACGTCAAGCGCAAAGCTCGCGGAGCTTTCGCCGCACAAAGAGAAACGCGCGCTCGCGTGCTCGCTCACGCTTGTGTCACATGCGGCCTATCGAGCCGAGCCCATTGAAAAGCCCGACAGCGTCAGATGCAGAAGACACTCGCGGGAGATTCCATCGTCGACGGGAAACGCGACAATCGCGATTACCGGCGTTTAAAAGCGAGATAAGAGGTACGATGCGAGCTGGCGCGAGTCGCGTCCGCGCGCATGCGCGGAAATCCGCCAAACGTCGAGAAGCAAAAATAATCGATTCCGCCGATTCGATACTGCTCTGACTTCCGCGCGTTCTGCTTATTTTTTTTTATGTGTTAGCACATCGAATGTCGCGATAGTCACCGGTTCTATGATATTACAACAACGTTGTTAAGGGGACGCTGAAGCTGAAAATTTTGCCGACAGAACACTGACATTTTTCTGAAAAATTTACGTCGCATTGGTTACACAGAATTACAAATGTTTTTATGCAATAAAAGTACGTGCAAAAATTAATAGGAGCATTGCTCGATATGTGATGAAAACGAACAAAAAAATTTTAATGTAAAATCTCAAGCTGTCAGTTAGCGTAATATTTGCTTAATCCAACAGTTCCGCGGCTTGTACATGCCGAAAGTGTGGATGCTCCAAACAGAAACATTTTGAAAAACATTGCTCTACCTTCACATCTGCATTTGGAAACTAAAAAATATCGAAAAAGTTTGCAGAAAGATTTCTATATATACTAGTATATGGTTAGATTTTCCGTTGAAGATGATAAAACAAAGCAATACATATTCATGTAAGTTCTATATATACAAGAAATACAAAAAAGAGCGTGATTATGTTAGTGACGATTGTCTCTGCATTATCGACATTGTTCGAGTTCGTCATCGACTCCAGCATCCCCTTAAAGGAATGCTGAAGCTGAAAACTTTATTGACAAAATACTGACATTTTCCTGCAAAGTTTACGTCGTATCGGTTGTATAGAATCACAAATGCTTCCACGCAATGAAAGCACGTGCAAAAATAAAAAGAAGCATTGCTCAATACATGACGAAAGAAACGAAAAAAAAACGTTTTTAATATAAAACCTCAAGCTGTCAATTAGCATATTTTCCTAATCCAAAAATTTCGCAACTTGCTCCGCAAGTTGTAGACAAAGTGTAGATGCTCTAAATAGAAAAATTTTGAGAAACATTGCTGTACTTTTTTATATCTAAACTCAGAAGCTTAAAGTTATAATCGAAAAACTTGTAGAATGATTTCTACACATGCGTGATTAGGTTTTCCACTGAACATGGCAAAACAAAGCAACACACAGAAGGAAGAAAAGTTCGGCGATTTTGCACGCAGAGAAAATGCAAACCCCGAATATACAGTCAGATGGAACGTCATTGATAGCGCTTCATTTCGCGCGGCAGGGAAGCTACGCTTCCCACTTCATAATGGATACTCGAAAGATTACCCTCCGCGCCGTTAATTGACAAGACTCGCCTGGCTCTTTTCAGTCTCGCTCTCCGCCATCATCCGGCGAGCCGCGCTCGTCAAGGCGGGCATTCTGTCTCTCTTCACTACCTCAAAACTATCTCGATCTTTCGTCGCCGGTGCCTGAATGGCGGAATTCCATTAATTCGGCCGGAAGAAGGCTCGGGGAGAGCCGTGGAACACAGCTCGAAATCCGCTTTAGTGCCTTCGTGTAAACGACTCTCTCTCCCTTCCTTTCTCCTTCTCCCTCTCTTGAATTCGTATTTTCCGCGGACTTTAGAACGCGACGCTGGAAAAGCGCATGAAAATTTCCGTACGAGCTATCGAGGCGTGTCTCGCGCAAATTCGTTTCTTGACCGCGCTTTGAAATTCAGTAAGATACTTGCGTACTGCAGATACGAACTTTTAAGACTCCTTATATCTTGTCGGATTTATGACGTCAGAAGCGAGGAATGACATGCTAGCGAAAATTGCGTGCCATTTCTGAATAAAAATAAATATAATCGAAAGAGCTTTTGAGATTGCTTGTAAAAGCAATCTTGTAAAATTGCACACTTGTAAAATTGTCGCTTTCCCTTGTCCTTTTAAAATTGATATCTCTTCCCGCTAATAATCAATATATAATTATATAATAAATGATGAAAATAAGATGAAAATAAGACATGTGAAATGATAAAGTGAGTGTTTTGTCATGCCTCGTTTCACCGTTTATTATACGACTATTTATTAATCGTCAGAGAGAAGGACTACTTTTCGAACAATTTTACAAGTATGCTCAAGCAGTCTCAAGTGCTCTTTCGTCCATATTTATCTTCATTTAGAAATGGCACGTAACTTTCGTATGTCGAAAGTATGTCGTATTTCTCGTTTCTAACGTAAATTCAACACAGCGAGATACAAGAAGCCTTAACCCGTCGACTAATCGTGCGACACGAAACTATATGCCAAAATGACCTCGCACAGATGACACTTGTGACTTCGCGATTTGATTTCTGGATGAGTGAAATAGCTCTCAAGCTTCATCAAAGACGAGCGGATTTACTCCGAGCCCGAAGTGCGCGTTTTATCTGACGTAATACCGCTGTTTTCCATCGACAGCCAGCGAAAACGAGCGGAATCCCTCGAAAGAGAGATAGAGGGAAAGGGATAGAGAGAGAAAGGGAGGAGAGAGAAGAATAGATTTCGCGAAGCGCGATTTTCGCACAGACAGGAAATTGAGCGGTCCCTCGGACGAGAGTATAATTCACCAGTCTTCGCCGTTCTTCGTTCGTGTAGACTCTATCTTACGTTTCGTCACCGACAACGACGACGAGCGCGCGCGCGAAATTCTCATTAATTCGATACGTTTTGAATTTCACGTCTTCAAGAGGTGACTCTTACCTAAGAAAGGATTAAGGGGTTAATTACTGGTGAAGTTGCTGCCAAGTTTACGCACACCTGTCCCTCAGAGAATGCAGGCAAAATTGATCATAAAGAAACCCAGGTCTTTTTTTCTATCAATGGCTAAGAGAATATCAATAATTGGGTTCGCTCTATTCCATAAAATTTTTAATTTCTCTCAATATATGTGCGTCCATCCTGGGATTTAATTAATTAATTCAACAGCTTCATTAGCATTGAAGCATTTCATTAGGCGAGAGGATCTCCTGGAGAAATAGAGATCTCGTTTTCGAAGTATCGTCCTCTCAGCCACTACCGCAGCTTCCATCAGCGTTATCGGGAAGAAGATGACGAGCGGAGGACCGATGCGGCTGTCGTCGAGTAATCGCTGAGCCCGCGTCAACGAACATTGCGCAATTAACGGGGGTCGGGAGAAAGAGGAGAGGGATGAGGAACGGCGAGCACGACGGAGAAGCGCGGAATAAATTACGACACGATTCTCCGATAGACGACTCGCGCGCAATAAATATTACACGCTGAGCGCAACCTCGCGCCATAATTTCCCGGTCTGGAGCGCCTTCGCAGGTGTCGTTAACCCTCGGCTCGGTTACACCTGCGTCGACACGGCGCAGTCGGCGCGGTGCCGCGATCGCGTCTAACGAGCGTCTGTCAATCGGCGATCCATAATCGCGATACCGATCGGCCCGTTATTAAATCACCCGGCGCCGGGAAAACGCGGCGCACGCGCGACGCGATTAATCGACTCGTTTTCCGCGGCGGAGTTAGAATTTCTCGACAATGACTCAAGCGCGGACAAAACGCCGTTGTCAATCTCGAGTCCGACGACGAGCTATACATTTTTCACACGCCGCATAGAGAATTTCTTAGGATCCTGATTTCCCAAAGTAATTATGGATTCTGGGAGAAAGTGTAATGTTTCAAATGTATGATTCCAACAGGGGAAACCCAAAGTTATCCCAGTATAACTGATCGGAATCTATGCTTGGATATGTATGGGAAATTTCCAATGTGGACGCACAGTTCTCATAGTATTTCTGTTTCGATTCGAGAACCCATGTTTGGAACAAGAATGGAATTCCCAATTGCCATCGGAGTGTGTGGGATAACCCGTTTTGGAACAAATTTGGACGTTCTAATCGGAATCTGTGCTGTACCTAGGGAAATCTAGGGAAATCTTCATGCGTTTTTCTTATTTTCTTTTCCTTTTTTTCATTCGAAGGGGTTAATTATCCTTATAGAAATTTAATACTGATAAGTGATAATTTGGCCAATGATAATTACTGTCGTTCAATAATTTTATTACTCGTACGAGTAATAAAATTACTATTTATTACTGGCCAATTTATCACAGCCAGTGATACTTTTCTATAAGGGTACTGGTGAAGTTGCTGCCAAGTTTACCCACACCTGTCCCTCTGAGAATGCAGGCACGATTGATCGTAAAGAAATCCAGGTGTTCTTTTCTGTCAATGGCTAAGGGAATATCAATAATTAGATACTTCACTTTATTCAATAAAATTCTTAATTTCTCCATTTAATTTATTCCATAAAATTCTTAATTTCTCTCAAACGAGACGCAATTATAGTTTATCGTCCATTTTTGCACCAACATATTCTTCACTCGAAAAAAAGAAGAAGAAAAGGAATGAATGCTCGACTTATGAAGCAGAACGCATGCTGCAAATTTTCGAGGAATGAATTTAATCTGCATTCGGTCGCGGCGAGACACCTGCGCGATCGACGTTATTCGCGTCGTCGTAAACATGAATTCGGCGGAGGCAAAAGTCCCCTTAATTGACGATCTGTAATTGCGAAAATCATCGTCGATAGCAATCTCGCGACCGCGCGTGCGTGCGGATAAACAATTTGACAGCTGAGGAGCGGCCAATCGTCGACGTGACTGACAATAATCGCCGTCGGTAAGTGACTCGTTTTGCGCACGGCGTTCTTTCCCATCGAGAGAGAGAGACCGCTCGATGATTAACCCCGCTGCATCGAATCCCGCCAGTAACATCTCTCCTTGGTTGCTCAAGTATCCCGCGTCTTTGCCGCGTGCGTCGTAACCCAATCGTAAAGTTCCTCGATACAGCCGCGAGACTTCGCCTCGCCATCGAGATTCTTCCATCTGATGAAAACGATACAGCACTGAAGAGGCTAATAAACATCGATAATTGTCGCGCGAGATAAATCTCCCGCAGACCGAGAGTAAAGTTACAATGAAAGCCGCATCACATCCAGCAAAATTACAATCAGGCAGATAACAGCTGCGACAAATCGCCGCGATGAATTCGTTTTAATTCGTCCCTCCGTAAATATCCGTCACAAACGTCCCCGATAATTCGACGGCCGCCTATCTTTGCGAGGAACCGTTACCGGGAGCATGACGGTACCGGCGTTACCCGGCGCGTCCCGTCCTCTCAGGCGTTAACACGTATGTTGCGTTAACACGCATACGTCGGCTTAATAGCGCGTCGAATGAACGCCAACGGTGTGCGCCGTTGCAGGCGCGATCGAATGCACGACACACCGAGGAGCGCAATTATTCTCCTCTCCTCCCTTCCCCCTTTCCCCGCTTCCCCCCGGCGCCCCTTGGTGAATATCGGGCCGGCATCTTTCGCTGAGAATCAGCCCGCGCGGATCCACCGCCGCGGCGCCCGCTATTACCGGCTCCTATCTCCGCCATCGACCATAAAAATCGTCCACCCGCGAAATGGATTCCTGCGCGCGGGGGTAAGCGGAACCGTGCAAGAAGTAAGAACACCGCGGAAATGAGAGAGCGGGATCGCCGCTCATACGTAGGTGAGACCCTCGTGACCCCCGAGAATCAGAACGAAGGAGAGCGCCTGAGTGAGTGAGAGAGAGAGAGAGAGAGAGAGAGAGAGAGAGAGAGCCAATCGCGCCCAAATCGCGAAATTGCCGCCGATCTAGCGAGCTTCTCGATCTGAGAGAACGTCCAATTTCCTAGATCTCCCAAAAACAACGTTTTCTTTAACATCCCAGATATACAATGTAAATTTGGCAGCATCCAAATATATTTTGGATATCTTTATATCAGATGATTCGTAAAGATTGCGTCTCTTATGAGTTGTTCACATGCCACTCATATTTATCACATACACACTATGTGTAAAAGAAAAAATATCTAGGAAATAAAAATTATTTATTCTATGGACACTATAATAACGTATTTGTGCTCTCTAATAAAAAATACTTTTTAAATAAGAAAGTATACGTTTTCTTGAGTTTTTACAGAACCGATTTTGTTTATTCCATTTACTCAAAACAATTAGACTTGAGTAAATATGTTGTTAGTACACGGACAAAAAGAAGTACCGAATAAATATTTCTCATTTTCTTCTCAGTGAGAAAATAACGAAATAGAAATGCAAAAGAAATATGGGAAAAAATTGTGAAAATTTCCTCAAAACAACATGTCATGCAAAATGCAATATGAAAATCTCAGTGTAACTTTTAGCAAATTTGTCAATGTGGTTGCGTGTGATCTGGCAGCCAGAAATCGATCAGGATGACATCCACCGTGGATACATTCTCGTTGGAGCAAGCAGACATCGCCACTGCTGTGCAACGCGAATAACTCAGCGAGTGCTCCATGGTCGCGGCACAACTATACAATTAGTTGTCCCGTATTTTACTGTTTAATCTGCTTGGCACGAGCGGATTCGTGTGTGGACCAACCGTTCCTTTCCGCGTAGACGTGCACCGCGTGGAACAATCGTGGCTGCACGAGTACGTTCATCGCAAATCGCGATAATTAACGGAGCGACACCTCCTCGGCTGGGATTCTCCGTGCGCGTCAGGATCTCGCGAAATTCCAGCGAATTTTTCTTCGAAGGCGACGATGCCCCCGCCATATAATGCACCAGTGCACCCGGCGCTCTTTCGTACACGAGCGCGACGTGCACTCGACCGAGCGGGGGAGGAGTGCGGCAACAACGGCCGGCGGGAGGGAGAACGCGGGGGCGGGAGGACGCGGGGGGAGGGAAGGAGGGACGACGAGGGAGGAGGAGGGGCCCCGAAGGGGCTTACTAGAGCGTTGAAAATTGAAAATTCAAAATGGCCGATATTTCCGGCCGACGGGACCGAAACAAAAAGTCGCCCGGCGTTCATTATGACATGCATCGCTGTACGCGCGGCTGTGATTTGCACTGTTTCGTTGCAGAACGCGTGGGTATCGGCAATGCGACGGGCAAAAGCATGAGCACATGTGTGTCTGTCTGTCTGTATCATGTACACGTGTTGTAGATGTGCACGTGTTACGAATCGTATCGAACGACAGTCAACGTGGGAGCCGAGGAGCAGCGATACCGCCCCGCCGGGATATCAACGTAAAATGTGTTTGAGCGAAGAAACAAACGGATTTCGGCTCGCTTCAACGGGGAGACAAGTCCGATATTCGCATTCTTCGCGCATTTTTAAGGCTGTAAGAATCGATCCGCCAGATAGACCTTCGCGACATTCACAATGTGATGGATACCTTATTGTTCTTTTAATTACATTCGCAAACCAATATACCATATCAAAGCAATCGTTAAGTTTGCAATAATATAATTTTTTCGTTATATTTATACTGCAACAAGTTTATTGAGAAGTGCGTTCATATTTTCGTACTATAGTTTACTCTTTGAGTTTCTTGGACGAGATCTCATTCGTAGGACCGAGGGATCCGTGTGATTTCTTTCACTCGCAGAAAGTGAATCCTCCGCTCTGAATCGTCGAGAGGATATCTTCACACGAAATTGAAGAGCGAAACATTCGCTCATATGCAATCAGAATCCATTCTAAGCATATGAGTGAAACGCTTATTCTCTCGACTACCAGTGGCAATATTTTCACTATCACTTTCTGTGAAAATACTGCCACTTTCCACTCGTCTTGAGTGAGATTGCACTCTAAAATATTTAGAGAGAACATGACTATATAGCTTTGAGCAAATTTTTATAACTTTTTTCGTACTTCTATTTTATCATTCCACATGATAAATATGAGTGCCATATTAATTATACGTACGAGATGCAACTTTCACAAATCGAGTAACAAAGTTGCTGCCAAATATATACATATCTGCCTATCTAACTCTGATGATACCTTGATCTAAGCCATTGATAATGAGACCCAGATAGACCAGATAGACTTTCATGATTATCACGACATGACACAATCGATGATGAAAATTTTACAATATTTTAGATGACATTTGTTTTTCATAATTTTTAACATTTTTTTACATTATTCTTTTTACATTTTTTACATCATTTTTTAAAATCAATCTGTCAAGCAAATACGCTGCGTTGAATTGATTATTAAATTTACATCATGAAATAACACAAATTTCTTGTTGTATTGATGCAGCAATAAACTTACTAAAAGTTCCACTTAGGTTTTCGTACCACATTGGACCTAAGCTACTGTTTAGAGCAAATTCTGATCATTCTTTTCTATTTTTTTCTTATTTCAGTTCAGGTCATTCGACAAGTTTAAACTACCCTCATAGAAATTTAATACTGATAAGTGATAATTTGGCCCGTGATAATTACTGTCGTTCAATAATTTTATTACTCGTACGAGTAATAAAATTACTATTTATTACTGGCCAATTTATCACAGCCAGTGATACTTTTCTATAAGGGTATTCGTAAGCAATACCCTTAAAATTCGACTGATGCAGAGCTGCTGCCAAATTCACCCACACCTGTCTATCCGTGAATCGATTTGTCCAACTTTCATCGTCGGCCACTCGTTATCCGAGCATCCGGAGAACATTCCAGCGTGAGCGCCGTCGCGAACAGTCTACCTGGCCGGACGATCGCGAGGCCGCGATTATTCGTCACGACCATGCGCGCTCGCGTCCAGATAGCTCTTATCTCTCGTAATCAATTAACGCGATTCCGCCGGCTTCCGCTCGTCGTTCGTGGGCCGGCTGTCCTCCGTCTGTCTCGTCGTCGTCATCACCGAGAACAAGAACGAAGTATTCGCGGCTATTTTTCTCGACGGTGACGCGAGGGGCTTCTATGGAATCTCGAGTGTCCACACACGGTCGATTAGCCGATCGAGTCGCAGGTTGGCTTTCCGTCAATACAAGATAAAAGCGCACCGCCATCCACTGCAGCTCGCGTTCGAACGAGTGAACGAACGAACGAACGAACGAACGAACGAACGAACGAACGGACGGACGAACGGACGAACCGCCATCTACCCTCTCTCGTTTCTTCCTCTCCTCTTTTGCTCTCTTTTCACCGGTGTCCCCGTGATTTTTGCACAATGTGCGACCGGGCCGGTCGGCATTGTTTTAAAATTATCAACGCGTCGCACAATCGGCCGTCGCCTCGCGTGGATGGACAAAAGACGAGCGCGGTGCTCGTTGGTGCTGCTGATGCCGGTGCAGTCGCATGCATGCACACGCTATGTGTCGTCTCTTCCTCCCTCCCTCCCACTCACCCTCCTTCCATCTCCCCCGCCTCCCTCTCTCTCTCTTTCTCTTTCCCTTTTGCTCTCGCCGAGAGCCCCCGCGGCTCTCCTCCACCTACCTCCTCCGGCTTTTCTAACGTGTCGCGAGTGTGTCGCTGCGATTGCGGTGTGTACGGACACCGACACGCCGGCTCGAGAGCGGAAGCGCATGAAGAAGTGTTTAATATCGACGAGCATACCGTCCCTCTCGCGTACCTCGGCAATGCGCGTCTCATACGCCTCCTCTCTCTCTCTCTTTTTCTCTGTCTCTCTCTCTCTCTCTCTCTCTCTCTGTCTCTGTCTCTCTCTTTTGACGCTCCTCTATGAATCTTTACAGAGACACGGGGTACGGTAACGCGTACATACGCTAGCTGCGACACGATACCATTCGCTCGGCTGACCGTCTCCGCCACCCAACCGCGTTCAGCCTCGTCCTCCTCTTTCTCCTTCTCCTCCTCCACAACCTCCTCCTCCTCCTCTTCTCTCAACTCGTGTCTTCTCTCTCTCTCTCTCTCTCTGTTTGTGTGTGTGTGTGTGTGTCGGTGCGCACCTACTTCTAATACACCCTTCGTTTGCTTACACGCGTGCACTACACGAGCGAGAATATGTACACACGCGATGACCTCCCCCCTCTCCCTCCTCCCCTCGCGAATCCTCTGCGCGCCTCCGGTGTCCTCCTGTAGTACGCGCGTTCACACGCGTGTAAAGCACTCCTCTCCGCATACATTCGTAAACGTGTGCAGTGACACCATCAGCTACCCCCGCTGTCCTTGCCGTATAAGCGCTCTCTTTCGCGCCCATGTGCGCGCGCGCGCGTGTGTGTGTGTGTGTGTGCGCGCGCGCGCTCGCGCGTATGTTGAGTGTTGCGAGCTCGTGTGTGATACGAAACGCGCGTCCTCCTGTTTTGCATGCGTATCTCCGGCTCAATGGGGCTTTCCACTCGGTGGAATTGAAAAGCCGCGGCGCGTACGTGTGCGCGTACGTGTACGCGGGTGGACGCGCTGTCGCGAATAAGCCGGGGCTGTTGTACGACGTGCACTCGGCCCGATTGCGTCCGCCGCGCGCCGATTCATCGAGATCGCGACGCGCGAGATTTCGCCAAGTATCGCACAAACTTGAAAAATCCCCGTCGCCGTTTTCCCGCGACGTCCCCTCGTCAAATTTCCTCGCTGAACTCTCGAGGAGGGACGACGCAGTTCAATTTACAGATCGCGCAGTAGATTTTTAGGAAGGTGACACTCGGATACTTCGAGAGGCGTTTCTGCGAGAAGTACGTCAAAGATGCTTCATAGGTGCAACTTTATTCCTCAGCACAGTGGCGATTTTGAGATTTGCGGTCGGACGCATCATGTACAGAGTATTCGTGTATCAGAACTGTTGATTATTTTAAGAATAATCGCAGATCCGTCGAATAATCAACAGTCGCGATGTACGAATATTTTTCACCGCCAAGAGAAAGAATATCCGAAAAAATATTTATTCAACTAATAACAGATCTAAATTCTTTTGTTCAAACACACAGCTTTCGTAGAATGTTAAGAAGGAAAGAGGAAAATTTATGTTTTCTTATTTAAAAAGTATTTTATGTTAGTATAAGTAGATATATATTATTAGTACAACATCCTCCCTCTATCGTAAATGAAACACACATTATTTATTTCTTAGATCTTCTTTCTCTCAGTGTGCATGACACACCTGATTGAGAATTTAAAGCGTCACCATGCCAGAGAATGGGACCGCATTGATGAAGTCGGTGTACGAAGTCGCGAGTGTCACGCCAAAGAGTGCGGACGCGCGACACGTGGCGCTTCGCATGCAAAAACCAGAGGGGCAGGTGGTGGAAGCAAATCGTCGAATTCTCGATGAGCCGAATTCGGGGGAAAGAAAGAGCGAGTGAAAGAGGGAAAGAGAGAAAGAAAGAGAGAGAGAGAGAGAGAGAGAGAGAGAGGAGGAGGGAGAAGGAGAAAGTGAGAAAAGGACGGAGGCGAACACACGTCGCGGTAAAACGCGAGCATTAGCCGGGCGATTACGTATTTAAATGCGGTTCCGGTGATCAGCTGCTGCCCACTTTTCGACAATGATCTCCGGCCGCCGGCTACCACGCGATTTCGCCAGCTCCGAACGAACGAACGAAAAGCGAGACAGGCGTGCGCGAGGGCGCGTGCAATTACGCGCTCTCCGGCTGATTACGCGCCGATTAAATAGCGAGGAACCTGCTCGGCCGGAAATCAGTCCGCGTGTCCTTTTGCCGATGTCGGCCGTCGTAAACGACAACTGCCGCGGCGAAACTTCGTTTACATGTTCGTATTTGCATATTTACGCGTGTCTCACGGCGAAGTGATAGGAGACGTCTCACGACGTGAAATATTAATTTCGCCGAATGCGTTATGCTGATGATCGTAAAAATTCAAATGAATGCGCGCAGGGTGCTGGAAAGCAAAGAAGACGGCGCGCGACTCATGCGCTACTGAGAGAAAGAGATTTTTTTATTTATTTACTTGATACGGGTAAACATCCTTTGCTACACAAATAATAAAAATGAAAGAAATTAGAAGATAAATGAAGCAAAAGAAGGAAGTAAAAAATAACGATAAAAAAATTGCTACGAATGAGAAAAGAAGTGATAAAAAAGATTAATAAAATAACAGGGCATGAGTCAAACAATGTCTAAATAAGCCAACTGAGTTATGAAAAAAATCAATTGATTTAGAAAATTCATTGGTCAACAAACTAATTCTATTAATAGAGTTAAATCGTCCATATGACGTTCGATGAAATTCCACATGAAAGGCCGAACCAAACGGCACATGCAAATGAAAAACTTGAAGAATTTCAAGGATATGATATGTTGAAAACATTGAACAAAAGAAAGGAGATCAGAAAACATACGTTTGTTTTGTTGATGAAACAGAGATTCGGTATGTCGAGTCAAAATTTGGTCGCTATGGGATCAATCAAATTTGGCAATTGCAAGCAAAAAATTCGACCGCCACTCGTGCGCTTTGTTTTCTCACTAATACATCCTACAAAAAACATGGTAATGTCAACCAAATTGTGCATGTTAAATATTTTGATTCCAAGTACAAAAATAAGTTTCTCAGTATGGGATAGTCGTTGTGCACTTTTTCGCGAAGAAGCTCTCCTCTTGCGTCTCGTCCCGGCGTTCGAGTCAATTTATGAAGATAAGTATGAGATATTCAGATCGACAGAGAGAGAGACGGAGAAAGAGAGAGCGAGAGCCACACTATGTTCAAGCGGCGGCTGTTCGACTCACTATCGGACGTCGTATATCTAACAAGCTCGATTCTTCCTGCATCCGAACGGGAGAAAAAGAGCCAGACAGTATCCCCTTGCGCGCTAAAAGGGAAGCGGATGGAAAACCGATGACTCCCGCTCGGGATAAATCGCGCTCACTAGTACTACACCGAGAGTGAAAAGGATGATTCTCCCGACGCGCTGTCTGTTGTTTCACATTTGAATTCTCGCATCAAAGCGGAAAAGAGACGCAAAAGTGGACACTAGATGACATGTCTCTCTCACACGTCATACACGGAGAGAACTACTATGGTTGCTATATCCATATATTCTATAGTTGGTTTTACTTCCTTCTTTTGCTTCATTTATCTTCTAATTTCTTTCATTTTTATTATTTGTGTAGCAAAGGATGTTTACCCGTAACAAGTAAATAAATAAAAAAATCTCTTTCTCTCAGTAGCGCATGAGTCGCGCGCCGTCTTCTTTGCTTGCCAGCACCCTGCGCGCATTCATTTGAATTTTTACGATCATCAGCATAACGCATTCGGCGAAATTAATATTTCACGTGATTTCATGTGATTTCAATTGAAGTAGACATGGCATTAAAAGTTGCTGTTGAGTAGTACATATGGGGAAGATAATCAATTACTACGGAAAGTCGAGCCATTCCTCCATAGTAATTGTTACTATAAAATTCTTTTCGTGCAAATTAAATCTGAAATAAAAAAAGAGTCAATAAAAAGTCAATAAAACGAATGAACGTCACGTTTCATCCAACCTGTGAGTGACACGTCATCCTGCGACGGCGTTTGCGAATTGCGTTTTGCATAGACGGACCTTCACGCGACGCTTAGACCCGACGTTAATGGTTATTGCTTAAAATATGTTTCAAGTGAGACTCGTATTTAAGTTTAGAGGTAGATGTGTATTCTTAAGCGGAATTTCGTTTGCAAATATAATGTCACATATATTACATGTTTCAACTGGAAAACTTGGACCAAAATTCAAATGACACGAGACAAGTTTTAAATAACTACTATCAATACAGGGTCCTATCTTAGGTCCGTATTAATAGTCGTTGCTTGAAACTTGCTTCAGATAAAACATACAGATTTTAATTTAGAGTTAGACCTGAGTTTCTCAGCTGAATCACGACTGTAAATATAATATCACCTGCATTATATAATTCAAATAAAAAATTTCATCTAATTCTAAATTCAAATTTGAGTATTTTACGTAAGACAAGTTTCAAGTAACAACTATTAATACGAGCCTTATTAATACGAGTGACAAAATCACGTACGTTCAATTACGTATCGTCTTTAAGAGGATGCTGAAATGAATGACGAAGAGCAAAAATGTTAATAGCGTAGAAACGATCACTAACTCGCAATCATACGATCTTTTTCGTATTTCTAATATACATATAGATCTTATATAAATGTATATTGCTTTGTTGCACCATGCCGACGGCGAAAGGTACACTGAGAGAAATATTTAGTAAATATTATCAAAATTTGGTTACTATTACTAAATGATAGACGTAAATATAGCGGGCCAAAGCTATGGCAATACTTATTAATTAATTTAGTTCTATAAAATAAATTATTTATTTGACAGAAGTAAAATTTATTTGCTTCCAGAATATATTTGGTAAATAAAACTTATTGAATAGTTGAGCAAAATAAGCGATTTTGTAGTAGTTACAAAATTTTTGATAGGTTTAACCAACCATCTGTAATAATAGATATTGAAACGATGTAATAGCTGCAAATGAATGAATTTTTTATACTGGTAACAAAATAGAACTCGTACTTACTGAATTTTTTATTACATGGGATATAACAATTTCATAACTATTATCAAATATCTGCTCATAACTGTAATATATTTCATATTAAATATTTAACATTAAGCAACTATTACTAAATTATTTAATTGATGTTACTGTGAATGCAATTACGTCATACTTCCGATCTATTAAATATTTGGTAATTATTATCATATTTAGTATTAGTTACTAAGGATTCAATGAATTTCTGTAACTAAATGCAGTTTGTTATAGTTACCAGTCTTTTCTCTCAGTGTAACCGTGCACAAACAGAAATCTTGCATACTTTTCATGCATTTCTCAGCCTCTCTAAAGTCAATTGTAAAGATGTAGAAGTGTTCTTTGAAATTTTTCGTTGATGGGACAAACACACGTGCGGCGGTACTGTACAAGCTGCAGAACTTTTGCATCAAGTGAGTATCTGCACCAACTGTACAGAGAGAACGATTTGGTTGAATGAAATAAACACTTATTTGGAATAGTTCAAACAAAATTTTTTGATTGATCGAACAAAATTTTATTTAACGCAACAAAAATATTTATTTGCGGCTTAGTTCCAAAAAAAATTGTTTGTTGTATCAACCAAAAAATTTATTTGGACTATTCCAAAGAAACATTTATTTGATTCAACAAATCGTTCTCTCTGTGTGGCAGCTCGAGATTCAAGCTCAACTTTAAAATTCTTTGTCGCTTTCGCAACATATTGAGCAACGCTCCGATTCATTATTGCACGTACTCTCGCTGTGTGAAAGTATTCATAATTCTGCGTGACCAACACGACGTAACTTGTGCAGGAAGAAGTCGATATTTCGTCGGCGAAGTTTTCAAGTACGACATCCCCTTTTCAAGCCGCATCCGAGTCGTTCGTGGAAGAAATCCCGCTTCCGTGAGAGCACTTTTACGTATTCCCGGGGCGACCAGGGGAGCTAAAACGAATCCGTCGGCGAGGACGACGACGCGCTCTCGAAGAAACGACCGGCCGATAAACGAACAGCGGAACGAGAAGAACGGCAGAGGCGCAGAAGAAACGAGGCTGGTAGCGTGTCCGACGAGCGTTTAAATGTTGCTGCCTCGAGACAGGCGGTAAGGACCTCTGGAACGAGCTAATTATGAAATTATGATAATTTCCGCGTGGCCGGCGTTCCGCGCCGGCGCGCCGCGCCACGCCGTCGTCGTCATCGTCGTCGTCGCCGATGCCGCAACGACCGCTTTGGAGTTCATTTTCACCTCCGCAAAGTGGAAAAGAACTGTGAGGGATATGAAGGAATCACAAGGAGGCTACATTGGAAGCGCTCGCGAGCCTCGCGGCCGCGCCCGGCTGAATATAGCGCGCGCCCGTGTCTTGATAACATTGTGCCTGGAATTGCTAATTCTGAGGAATTATTTCGAACGGAAGGCTCCCCGCCGACTATCTGCGCCCATCGATCGCGCCCCGTTCCCTCATCCACCGGGCGAACGGAGCCCCGACGTTTTAATTGCGTTTCGCGAAAATCCGAGACTCATCGTTTTATTTATGCCGAGACGGCTAGGTAGGTAGGTAGGTAGGTAGTCAGGCAGGCAGGCAGGCAGGCAGGTAGATATCTGCGTGCGATCGCGCACGGCGGAATTGTCGGGTCGTCGCTTGTGTGAAAAAGAAGTTGCGCGCTGCACGTAGGGACGCAACACAATACGCGCGAATTCGCGATCGATGCGACCTCGCTAGAAATTTATCTCATGGTGTCCCGATCAGCTATCTGGTTTGCAAAAGATAACGTTACCCGCTCCTGATGAATCATTTAACGCAGCGTGCCGATCAGAACCTTCTTAATAAGGATTGTTCACAACTCGCTTAAACTACCGGGTGTTGCCCGGGACTTCTTATATCTAGAACATCTAAACTTAAATTATCGCAAAGTGTCAAGGGAGTGAAATCAGAGGGAAGGGGTGTAGTTGTTCATGTTTCATACATTTTTCGCAAGGTTTTAGACAGTAACTATGCAAAATTTGATCCAGGTGTGGCGTTTCATCAACGCTAAAAGCGAGATAACGGAGAATCCCACCTGAAATTTTCTAAACCAAATCTACGATATTTCTAGTTGCGTGTCTATTTTTTACAAGAACGAGGTAAAATAAAATGAGATTTCTTGATATCATGAGCGAGCAGCGAAAAACAAACAGAGTAAAGGAAAAGAGACAGGAACGAGGAACCAGCTCGGATGTATCAATCATAAACCTGGGGCGTGACGCATTATGGAAAATTCAGGCGGACGGCGCGCACATTCCGCGGGTTGCATTATTCCGCTGAACTCACAGATAAAAATAACAACGGGACGAGTTCGCGGATGCGTTCGCGTGACCGACGGTCTCGGCTGGCTAGCTCCGCGCCGCGCCATCCTGACTTCTTCAACCTCTACCACCGCCTCTCCACCCACCCAACCGGCCCCACGACCACAGCTTTCTCGTTGTTTCAGGCCGTTCTCCAATTCGCCATTCCGGCTACCACCAACGACCGCCACCCCTCTCCGCGTCCCGTTCCGTCTCTTCCCGACCGTCTCCGCGGCTGAACTTCGCGACGAGGACTTTCACAAGCTCGCTCGTTTACCTTGCACGGCTTTCCCGGACAAAGATCGCGAGCGTGGAAACCGCGGAAATCTCTCGTCGCAACTTCGCCCCAAGGTGAGAAAGAGAGACGGGGGAATCGAGAAGCGGCGGAATAATGACGAAAGCCGGATATTGCGTCGATCGCGAGAGACGATAACGCGGAATTGTTACGGGAAGATGATATTGCAGTCCTGGCGCAAAAGACGAGTACTCTTTCGTCGACGGAAGACTCTACGTCCACGTCGGTTTCGCGCCGAGGTGTGTGCCCGTCTAAAGGCAAAAGTACCAATTTCCCCCAGGCGCGAACCTAATCCCGGACATTCTTAATGTTTTGATCTCTTAGATACGCGAATACTTCAACTTTCAACATGGGATATACAGAGTAAGTCAACTATTGCCACTTTGAATATTTTTGAAGCGAAAAACAAAGACCTTAAAATCTTCTCTCAGAAAAAACAAAAACGTAAAAATCTCAATAATTGAATAGACTGTTCTTACATTGAGAAAAATAGTTTTGCTAATTTAACAAAATACACAGCAGTACACACAGTAAATAGTCGGTAATATAGTAAATAATTCTGCTATGGAAACAAATGATTTGTTGCTTTCAATTTGCTGCTGTAGCAACACTTCTGTAACGGAGAGAGATACAGATGCTACTGCGCAGTTAATCCAACAAATCATAAATCTGATCATTTGCTAGCAATGCAGAAGTTAGAAATGACGTTCAGCGAATCAATTATATCAACAAAAAAATGTTTCTTTCTGCAAGAATTTGGGAAAAGAAACACCAACGCATTATTGTTACATATAAATACTATATCTATTTCTTCGAAATTTCCACTCATTTTCTATGCAATATTTCGCGTACACACGCACCATCTAACAGCAGCTCTTTCTGACTAGGCTTAGCAGCAACAATGTGAGCTCGCACGGACTATCACGACGCGAGAGTTTCACTTGTCTCCGAACAGATTGTTTCTGCTTACGACGCTTGCTGTGGAACCCCTTAAAGACCAAAATATCGTAATTGGGGTAATATCGTAATTGGGAAGAATATTCAGATTAGGCCATTCGAGCACATTAGCACTTTTTACTTTACTCGCTGCCGAAGGACACACCAAAAGTATTCCATCTCGAGAGTTCGCTCTCTTCGCGAACTTTTACACCCTCCTTTCGTTTCTTCCCGTAAGGGCTCCTTCCGTCACGATTTACCGGTTCTTGATAACGAATCGTATCAGCAATAATCGAAATGTACCGTCTCGTCGGCGATGAGTATCGCGAGACGCTCTCGCGCGGGGGTAAGTTGGCTGGTTGGTTGGTTGCGCACTTAACGAGGGGCGTAACAAAACCCGGAGTATGTTGCGAGCTTTCCGAGTACTACTCGAGTGCCTCCTCGCCCTTCGAGGCGGAGGATGACTTATCGACGATGCAAACACGCGGAAACGGACGTGCACCACGCTCAACAACCCTCCCCCTTCTCCTCCCTCTCTCTCTCTCTCTCTCTCTCTCGCTCGCTCGCTCGCCCATTCTCTCTTCCTCTCGCTCCCTCGTCCGCGCATTATGTAAAGCGCGACGGTTTATTTCGGCACGAGAGCCACGTCTAGGCTTATCAGATCGCGTGCTCACGAGCCACCAGGCCGAGCTGTGTGGCACGATGTAGGCCAGCTCGGCCCTGGCTGACCACATCGTCGTCATCAGACGTTGTTGTCGCCGTCGGTCGTGCTCACCTTAGACGATTAGGCGCTCAAAGGGCATTTTTCAAACGCCCCTCGGCAACGTAGCGCGCGCTACGCGCTCACCGCGAATGATCGATGAATTCTCGTCGATCCGCAGCCATGGACGTTGCGGCTCGAAACGAGGCTCGAGTCTTACGAGAAACGAGAGCCCGGCGAGAGTTACCTCCGCGATGTAGAAAACTATTCTCGTGTATTTTGAAACATCTTTACTCATACCTGAAACTCTTCCACGAGAAAGTCATCATCGCACACTAGTCGTGCAAAGAATTCACCCTCCCAAAGTGCGCCCCACATATAGGCTCCACTGACAGTCCAGCTGAAACCTAAATGTCTGGCAATCCTAAATAGCGGCTCACGTCGTAAAATCAGTTATTTTGAAATAACACAAATCACTAGGGTTGCCAGACATTCGAATTTCAGTTGAACTGAAGTCCAGCTGAAGTCTAAACGTCTGGCAACGCTAATCGCACACATGTTGCGACGCAAAATTATCTATTATTTTTCTACAAACTGCGAAATGCAGTGTTGAATATTAATCGTTTTCTTTTACTAAAATAACCGGAAGATCCGCCCAACACCGCTGAGGAATACAACACACTTTTTGTATTGTATTTCATATTATATTCGTGATATTATTATCGTGATTAATATTAGATATTCTTATAATTAGTGTATACATATACATTATACTTTAGAGCAAGTGCGATATAGCGATTCGTAAGACGAGACCGCGAGAAGAAGATTCGGAATGAGGAGGAGGAGGAAAAAGACGTACCCTGAGAGAGAGAGAGAGAGAGAGAGAACGATGTGCAATAAACGAAACCGCAGTTGCGGTTGGAAGAACCAACAAACGCGTTTACAGCCGGCGCTTTGTATATCCGCTCCGCCGCAAAATCGTTCGCGCTGCCTATCATTTCCATATTATTACGGCTCTTCACCTGTTCCCGGATGCCTCGAAGGGTCTCGTAGCATAGCCAACGGGAGTTGACCTGCGACTTCGCCCTTCTAACTGGGGACCACCTCACCGACTCCAATCGGCTGCGATTTTACAGGCAGATTAACTTAATCGCTCGCAGACATACGATGACCGCTCAATAACGACGAAGGGACTCGACATTTTTTTCCCCGCGAATTAATGCCGCCGAATACCGTCGGACCGAAAGGATCAATGGGGGACCAAAACTCCCTGCATCATGCGTGAGCCTTCTCTTCAAGGTACAATCAGTGTATTCTTCACTGAAACGCTGCACTTATAACTGATGGTTCAGTTATGAGTGTAGCACTGCAATTAGCGAGATTTCGCTGAAAGGATCGGTTGAGCGATTGTTATCAGTATTGATACAGTTTGCAAACACATACAGCGCTATCGCACGCAAATTGCGCGGAAGCCGTCAATTTCACCATCACGAACGTAGAAAATTGCACTGAGAGAAAAAATGATTGATCTAACAAAAGTTATAGTTATTTTTTATTGATTTTTTAATCGTTTTGACACAAAAATGACAGTAGTAACACACATATAAGGCTATTGTCACTAACATTACAGTAGAATTTAATTAAAAAATGATTTTCTCAACCGTAATTTATATTAATCATTTCTCTGTGTGATTATAACTACAGATAACAAAAAAGTTATATTTCGTACAGCGTGTAACGAGAATTTTTTCATACTGTAAGGGAAGAAATAGAACCTAAAAATATTTACTCGACGAATACTAATAACATATTTGCTATCTAAATCTAAATGCTTTTATTTGTCCTATTTAAATTTAAATGAATAGAATGAACAATTGCTTTCATAAAAACAAAGTTTTTAGAAAAACATATTTTCTTATATAGAAGGTATTTATGTTAGTATAAATAAACGCATATTAGTAACCACCGAATAAATACTTTTTGTTTCTTGGATATTTTTTCTCTCAGTTTATCATATAGATTTGCAACGAAATTTTACTTCCAGACCGTCAAGATCAAAATGAAATATAAGACAGTAAAATAGGTGTATTTTCACTGAAAATCAGTAAAAAAAACCCACTGATTGTCGGCAAAGTATTCCTTCCGTTGATTCGATCAGAAATATTTTTACTGGCTCACTTTTACGAGCGAGTTCGTATTTTTGATCTCGACTTTTTCGATTTCCATTATCGTACCGAAATCTGCCGAGGCGCGCAAATACACGAACAAAAATAGAATAAAAGCTGGAAAACTGAAATAAACCACACGCGCAGAGAGAACGTACGTTAGCGACAATAACGAAAACCAGACGGACATGTGCGCCAAGGACGATCCCGCGGCGAACGCGCGGATTGGCGCGGGGACGGCGCGCGATAAACAAAGGAGTCCCCGCGATAAAAATATGCGCGCAACGCGCGCTCCACAGAGAGTTTCCACTATTTTCCACGCGCGCCCGCGACAACAGAACAGAACGCCGGCGCCTTTCCATTCCATTTATCGGCCGGGAAAAAGGCATTCTCGCGAGCGCGCGCGCTTGTGGCGATTCCGTTCCGTCGCGAAATCGGAGCGTTGCCGCGCGCGCGCGCGTCGCGACAGTTACATATTATTCGCGCGCAACCTTTCATTACACGTCTTTCCATTCTACTCGGCCGCGGTATTATTGGCACGTGTTTCCATTAGCTTTATCGCGCGTCCCTATCGGCCGTTATAGGTGAGCTCTTTTTATTTCCAACGCTCGCTCGCGCGCGCGAGCGCCGTCATTCGTCATGCGACGCACGTCGAAGCGCGATCGCCGATTGTTGGCTCTCGCGGTACGTTTTATATAAATGAATGTTCCGCGTGCGAAAGAGAGAAAGAGAGAAAGAGAGAGCGAGAGAGGGAAGAGCGAGAACGCACGCCGACTCGATGCCGCGGTAACGTCTGGACATTCCAGCGCGTCTCGCGCGACTTTCTCGCGATCGACCATTGTGCGAGAGCGCAATGCTGTCCCGATAAGTTCAGATTTTCATTGGCGCGCACACACACAGACCGGCGAGATGAAGTTCGCGTTTCGCTCGCGACGGAAAACGCAAATGGAAAAGTTTCGCGAGATCGGCGTGAATGCGACCACCGCGCGGCGAAAATCGCATTTACGGAGAACTCTGAGAAATTTTGCAAACTTTCGTAATAGATGCTTTTTCTAGACACGTACGTCTTTATATGTATTTTTTTAATATATTTTTTATATAAAGATAATAGAGAGTAGGAATTGTGCGTTCTGTGAGATAGAGTGGAATAATATGAAGCACTTTGTACAAGAATATACGAAAGTTAAAAATTAGTTTGTAGAATTAGGAAGAGAGAGATACAGGAGAAGAAATGGGATGATCAAGTAAATTGAAAAGAAAGAATTTTGAGAATTATAGAAGAGAAAAGAAAGGAAAAAATAAGGAAATGAGTTAAGACTGTATAAGACTTTTTGTACTTCCACTTTGTACAAGCATCCGCAATCCTATGCAATCAAATAGAAAAACGGTGCAAAATACAAAAATTGTATTATGTCGGAACACTGACAAGAAAAATATCTAAGAAATAAAACATATCTATTCGGTTAATAACATATTGTATAATATAAAATATCTTTCTATTTAAAGATAAGAAAATTTTCTTTCTTTTTTACATTTTCTTAAAACCTCAGCTCTTCATGAAGGTAGTTGTTTGTTCTGTTTAAACAAAAAAATTTAGACATAAATAAATATGTCGTCAGTACCCACCGAATAAATGGTCCTGATCCCTTAGATATTCTTTCTCTCAGTGTATCCAGCATCCCTTTAATCGCGAGCGGGTCGACGAGGTATTCGCGAGATCGCGATGAAACACGATGAATTCGCGCGTATCAATCGGCGCGCCGACAAATCCAATTGAGCGTGGCTCGATCGACCAGCCGACCGGCCGATCGATCCAATCGGACACTCGCCGTCCTATCTCGTCAAAGTCGCGAATAATGGAGCGCGCTTTTTAGCGGTGCGGAAGGGACACGTATCGATGCCCCCCTTCGTACCGGTTAACCGGCACGGCGCTGAAAAAGAAGAAGAAGAAAACGGTGGCGAGCCGCCACCGCAGAGATAAATAGATATATATATAGAGAGAGAGAGAGAGAGAAAGAAAAGGGTAGACCTTATTTAAATAATAACGTCGGTGGCTGTGCGACTTTTAAGAGCTGCCTGTCCCATTCCGCCTTACATGGCATGACAAGATTAGATAAAATGCCCTCCATGGGCCCGCGGGGGCCTCCTCAGAAGGAGGACGGCCCAAGAGGGGGCGGCAGCGCGGCGCGTTTCGCTTATATCACTACGAAAAGGCACTTTATTCCTTATTCAAATTAGTTTAAAGCTGCTTTGAATACAAGCGGGGCGTGCGCGCCGGCGCGCTCAAATATCGGCCGGCGGCATTAAAATACAAAAGGATTTTCGGAACGAGCGAATCCAGGACGGCCGGCTTCCGGAGGAAATCTGCCAGCTCGCTTTCACCCCGGCCGCTCGTCGCTCGTGCGTTCGTGCCGTCGCTATTATCTATCACCTCGCCGCGATTAATAGAGGAATAACAAACTGGGCAATGAGCCAAACGATACATTTTGCTTAATAATGTTGGCAACACATCGACATGAGATATGACTCCAAGTCCTCAGTGGCTTTCAGTTGAATTTTCGTCTCAGTCTTCGAGTCAAGAATTCTCGGGAAGCTACCTTCCTCCTACCTCCTGGACTCCCACAGATCGCAGGTAAGTGGCTTATATTGATACATTCTCGTAAATTCAAAGCTTCAACATTCATGTGAATCTATTGTGATCATTCAGCCATTATAATTTTTGCGATCTGTTGCTAATCAACTTTTGCCAAGTGAAATGTTCACTTTTGTCACTTTTATTTCAAGAGAAGAGAAGGAACAAGATTGAAAGTTCAAGCTCGTAAGTTTGGGAAGTGTGACGTTTTGCTCATATAATAATTATAAAGTTGTGTTTTTGATGAATAAAATTGATATGAATAAATATTCTGATTGGTTTTAATTATTTCGACATGGCAGAAACCTCAAGTTTAAATGCCAGGAACTGACGGAATTGTTAAAGAAAGCTGTGTAGTACAACCCACGCGTTGTGGCTAATGTCAGGCAGAAATCGAGCCTTGTCATTGCCGGATTAAGAATTAATCTTTTCTTCGGGATCGCCGTGATAGAGATGTCGCGAAATATATATGGAGCTGAGGCTCGAATGCCGCGCAGAAAAATACGGGAGTTGCAGAATTTGCTCGTTGATCTTTTTTCCGATATATATATATATATATATATATATATATATATATATATATATATATATATATATATATACCTTCCATTGAGAGCTATGCGCCCGACGCGATTCGAATCGCGAATCTTCGCGCGTAATCGTCCGCCTTAATTACGAGAGAGGCGGGAGAGAAAGAAATTATTAAAAAGAATCGTTATTTATGAACGCGAAACAATTCCACAGAGTCTCTACCGCGGATAAAAAGCATGAATAATTCCCGATTTGTGGAAGATTGCGAAAGCAGCTTGTAAAGCACAAATGAAGTCCCAATTAAGCGCCGGTGTTGCTGGTGGTGGTTCCCATGGCCACTCTCGGTAGCCAGCTAATATTTTCCAAGCGAGACAGAACGCGCGCAAAAGAGAGGGAGAGAGAAAGAAAGAGAGAGAGAGTGCAGGGCGAAAAGCTAATTAAAATTCCCGCATTTTCTCGCGTCCTATTCGCGCGTGCGTTATTATTATTGTGGCGCGCGCAAAGTGTCCTTCAAGGTCTGCCAGACTCACGACACGCAATCGAGATTTTGGATCGCAACTTCGGCGAAAACAGGGAGGTAGAGGACGAGAGTGAGAGAGGGAGGAAGACAGCAGGACCTTGGGCCCGATGGGCGGTGGTTTTTCCCAAGCGCGGCCGGTGTAGCTCGATCGACGATCGGTCTCTCTGCCGGGGGCCCTAATGAGGCCCGCGGCTCTTTCTCTCTTTCTTTCCTTCTCTCTTTCTTTCTCTCTCTCTCTACCCCCTTCTCTTTCCCTTTCTCTCGCGCAGTGCGAGTTGCCACATAGGTGGAATGCGCGCGCGTTGCATGCCCTGCGGCTTAAACGCAAGGAAACGCTCCTCCTATCAGATAGCATTCGGCTCCGAACCGTGCGTGCGCCGCACCGTTCCTCCATACTGCTTTCGGAAACAGCCGGTATTACGTATGGTAATTTTCTAATTGCTTTATTTCAATCGACGCCCCGCAGCTCTCACCCCCCCCCCCCCCCCCCCCC
>NW_022639616.1:97476-114224 GCF_010583005.1 Odontomachus brunneus | reverse complement strand
TTCTTATCCCTCTTTCTCCGTTTCCCGATGTACCGAAAACGAGCTACTCACTTTGCCGGCGGCGTGGTTACGGGGTCACCGTCGCACCTCCGTCGCATTTTGGGTCGCTGTGTCTTTCACCCCTTTTACGTGCGTGTTGCTGTTATGTCCGTGTGGCCTGGAACAGATATCGTAGGCGACACGACGCATTACGTAAATAATAATAAAAATATAACAACGAAATAAGAAATGAAAAATAAATCCTCGCTTATTTTATCGTGCTAAAGTCGACTGCTTCGTCTGGCAATATTACTAAATCATATCATTGCTGTTTGCGTAACTCTGTTGGTCTTTTGTACCACAGGAAACTCCTGGAGATAAGTCAATTATCCTTTGTAACCAGTTTTGAAAGTGAAAATCATCAGTATGCAAAATCAATAATGAACATCGATCGGCAATGTGCGCTCTAGGGTTAAATCGTATCGAGTGGAAGAAGAGTATCGAATAGAAGGGAGAATAAGAGAAAGACTGATTAGCCAGGCGTGAACGTGATAGAAGAACCTCCTCTATTTTAAACTGTCAATTATTAGGATAAAACGTGCATGTTCGAGCGAAGACAGACAATGGTGTGCGCGTTAATGCCTTTTTTAGACGTGCGCGTAAAGAGAGGCGCTCGCTCTCGCGCGTTTACGCTCAGCTTCACAATGGCAGCGCGGGGATAGTGCGTCCGCGGGGTGCCCTAACCGTTCGTCGTTATGATCGAAGAGTTCGTCTTTCGTTAGCGCAACAATCATATCCCGTTCCGCTCTGTTCCACTCGATGGTCGTTACACGTTACACTTGTGCGCTCGCGATCCATTTTATGCGCTTCGTATCCTGTTGGCCGTACGAGCAGAATACAGACATCATGTTTTCGCGAAGAGACTACGTATTAAATCCTTAACTACCGCGATGCGGGTGATGCACGATGATATCAGGCAGCGATGTGTGGATATTTCTCAAAGCATCGCGAGAGATCGCGAGACTCGCCTCTTAATTTGATGCCCAGCCGTACGTGAAGACGAATGAGGAAGATGCAATTAAAGCGCTCCCCCTTGAAGAGTCCAAACAGCTGACTCTAACCCGTCTCTAATAAAGGAGGCCCTTCTTTATTGGGAGACTTTTATATTTCGACTCTAAGAGAGAATTCACACACCTTGGCAAAAGAAGCAGAAAGGCAGAAGCCAATCAGAGCTCGCGCGCTGGCAGAAGAATAGTAACTGTCGATTACCACCTAGTCATCAAAGCGAGAGGTCTGATTGGCATCTTCTGCCTTCCTGCTTTCTGCTTCTCTGCCAAGATGTAAATTCTCTCCCTGAGTACTTTCAGCTCATCGGGTTCCTCGGTATCGGAACGGGATTAATACGTGGAGACCGAGGAGCGAGCACGCGCGGGTGGAAAAGGGCCCGCAGCGCGGCGTAAAGAACGCGGTGCGCGCTTAAAGGGCCAATCGGCGCCTCAGCTCGCACCGAGGACACACGGCGGTCGGATTGCTTGAATTATGGATGGCCAGCCTCTTTGTCGGGGGCCGACTCGCTCCGCAAGGCGGATCGCAAGCTTGGCGATCACACGCGACTGATAATTCGCACACCTTCAGGGCCCTGAGTCCCCTGAGGGGATGAGAAGAGGGTGGGTGGATGGGTAGGTAGGCAGGTAGGTAGGTACGTCGCCGTCGGGCAGCGGAGAATGTCCATCGAGCGTGGGTGATGCGGGAATAACGATGGAGGAGGGTGACTCTTCACACACCGTGGGAGATTTTCGAGAACGATTGTCGGGAGTGCCACTCTCGTTCTCCCGAGCGAGCGGCAACCAAGAGAGGAGGAGGATGAAGGAGGAGGAGCAGGATGTCCGGCCACGACGTCTCCGCAAGCTTCTGAAGAACGTCATTTACTCACCAACTGTAACCGCTACTCTACACCTACTCTAGACGCTACCGAGTCGAAAGTACTGAGCTAACGTTAACCGCGAGTACGGTACGGTTTATTGATTGAGTCCTTCCTGACTGTAGAAAAGTGTAGATGAACGCGCCATCTCCCGGCATATCTTTCCGTGGGCCAGAACCCTCAGACCAAATGTGTTTTTAACCGCTGTGATCATTGCTGACTATAATGCCACATGCAACTGTAGAATACAATCCATTAGACGCTGCAAATGTTTACTGATCTCTCGCGCGATGTCATTAATGGCGCTTCTATATGAAACAGAGAAACGTTTCTGTTAACCTTCGCGGTTCCCTGGAGAAGAGGCTCGATATGAAAGTGAATGGTGAAATGAATTACGCCAATCACGGTCGTGTTTGTTGCGTTTTAACTCGCGAAGGAGTCGAGGGTGGCGCAAACTTCTATAAGGCCCGGCTCCACGACTTATTTTAACTGAAGTTTCATTCGTCATAGACTTATCCTAATAAATTTTAATTATACATTATATATGCACAAATAAGTCGACCAATTATAACCCAATTATAGCCCATTCTTGGTAATATATTTTAGATATAGAGTGTACGCGCGCGCGCGCGGGTGAGAGTCGTGTTATTTGTTAATGTATTTATCTCGTGTTAAATTGAAACCGGATAAATGGGAACACGTGAAACGTATTAAATTTAATACAAAACTCCTTGCAGCGTATGCATTATAGGACTATGCACAAGGCTTTAGCAAGCCTTTAACGCGTCAAACTCCGGTTAAAGTAAGATGAGGTTCTCCCTGAACGGAAATCGCGCAATATCGCCTCGACATCGGGAGATTCGAGGGAGTTGAAAGTCACGAGATAGACGGCGTTCGGAAGGGTTCTCAGAAAGCGTAGGTGCCGCGCGAATGACGCTGAGACGACCTCGTTTGCAGCGTGTCACGCGTTTAGAGCGGGCGCGGTTTCTAAACTGCATCTTCGCATGGATCATGTCGTACCTGCGGCGATTGCGATCGCGGACACGTTAATGCGCACTGTCTCCGCGCGCGCGGGTGTAGGTGGCTGACACACCGGGAAAATTGTATTTGCTACGTCGTTATCGCCGACTCATCTCACCTGTGCGCGTATACCTACCTACGCCGCGTCGGGCTCGGCAGTCCGGCGTTCGCCGACGCGAAATGTCCGTCACAAATTGCCCGCGACCTTGACACTAAATTATACAGCGACAAATAACGTGCGCGATCGATTCGCATTATTCTGCGGGAGCCCGACTGCACGGCCGAGCTGCACGGAAAAAACGACTCCGTTAGTGTAATTGAATTCTCTTGTTACTTGGGGACCAGATGAGAAAAACGCGGTTGCGAGAACAGAAAGATTTCCGCAGGAGGTTTCCACTCATCAGTCAATTGTTCTCAATCGAATTTTTTAATACTGAATGCTTCGGACCACAAAGAGGTATAATTTCTCGTCAGCGAGTTCTCCCTCTGGTCTTCGCTCAGTTTTCAAAGGAATATCGAAGGCCATCCTAGGAGGAAGGAGAAATCTGCGCATCATGTCTACCGGTTCTGAGAGAGCGCAGAGTCTCGCGTTCCGCAAAAATCGCCGCCTTGCTCGCAACGCGCAATTATATTCGCAACAAACCGAACGCAAGCGGATGTTATTTTCATGTGCGCGAACGCGGCCGCCGCGGACGGTCGCGCGCCAAGTAACGTGAATGAAATCACGCGAGATTTCCTCGTTAGTCCGTGCCGAGCAATCCCGCCGCCGCCGCCGCCATTCACCAATTTAGCAACGTCTCGTGCGCCGTTAAGACGGAGCGTCGCGGTTTACGCAATTACGGCAATTAATAATTGCGCGTCCGTTGTGTGGAAATCGTCCCTCGCACGAGGAGCCTCGCCATAGACGGATGAACGAACGGCCGGGGGCTCGGGAGGGGCAAGGGAGACAATACAAGGTGACGGGGAGAAGAGGACTAGGTCTAATTTTCAATTTCTAATTCGCCTGTTTACTCTCGCGGGTCTGTCTCT
The DNA here is from genome assembly GCF_010583005.1 of Odontomachus brunneus. Lineage (NCBI taxonomy): Eukaryota > Metazoa > Arthropoda > Insecta > Hymenoptera > Formicidae > Odontomachus > Odontomachus brunneus. Next base: position 110,275 of record NW_022639616.1, on the reverse strand, counting down.
CTCCCTCCTTTTTAATTGGATTAGGCGGGCGTTATTAAGCGACTGAGAGCGAGCGAGCCTCATGGTAATTTATGGTAATCCACGACCGGTAATTACGCTCGTAATCAATTCTCAGACTATATCGCGCCTCCGTCGTCTCCGTCTGGCCGAGACGCGCTGCTACTGCTGCTCCACCGTTCGCATTTCTCGAAACGTAAGCATCCGCCATTATCCCGTTCGGACGCGAGCGTTGCGATAATTAATTTCTCGAGAGAGGCAGCTCCCTTTCCTCCGTTTCACCGCCTTTTTCTCTCTTTCTCTTTTCTCTTATCTGTCTGTCTCTCTCTCTCTCTCTCTCTCTCTCTCTCTCTCTCTCTCTCTCTTCTTCTCATTCAAGTTCAAGTCGCATGTGAATTTCAATTAACCCTAAGTGAATGCATGCGCTCCCGAGAGAGAGAGAGAGAGAGAGAGGAAGAAGAGAAGCGGGCAAAAAGGAGGGTGGAATTAACACTTTGCAGCGATAAGAGAGCGGATCTCGTCATCGAGATAAGCATCTCGCTGCCGTATCCGACGCACGCGTACACCCCGATTTATTCCACGAGCCGCCTCGTCGCCGCCCGATGTCTCCTTCAGCGGGCGCCGATACGAAATAAATTTACCCCCGTTACGCGCGCCGGTTAGCCTCGATTATCGTTCGAGAGCGGCCGGCACGTCGTGCCTCTCGAAGGCTCACCGAGGACGGAATCCGGGAAAGAAAGCGGACGCGCGGGCATTAGCAAGGCAGATGACGCGGGGCCGTGCGTTGCCACGGCGCGGCGAACGCGAAGGGCGGCAAAAAGCCGCGGCAATTTGCCAATCAAAGATCACGGAGGCGCGAAACGCCTCGCATACCGCGTCGACAAATGCGCCTCGCGCGGCACGGCGAGACAAAAGGTGCTAACTCAAGGAGGCAGCGACTCAAGTCGAGCTTCCCCACGAGCCCCCCGCCCTCCTCTGCGCGATCCACCGCGCCAAATCGCCGGCGACCTGCCCCCGCAACACCCGTCGTGCATTCTCACCCGTTGCTCGCGCAGCGCCTTCATTCCGCGGATGCCGCGCGGCATTCGCGGAATGAAGGCGTCGGGCCCTCTCGAGAGGGCCGTCTCCTCGCGCGAGAGAGAAGCAACGGGCGAAAAGGAGGAAACGGCGATTTCAAGAACAGGGATTTTAACTCACCCGGTCAACCCGAGGGTGCTCGCCGCCCCTCGACAATCGCGAGAACTAGCCGTCAGCTTTGTCGGCGCCGTCCACGCGGAAGAATAATTCCCCGTGGATTTGTGCGACTCACGCGCTAACGGAGAAAGTATCTGAAAATAAGCAAAGAAACAATTATTTCGTGTGAGTATTAACAGCATATTTACTTGAATACTTGTAAGTACTGATGTTGGAAACTAATATTTACTTAATGTTTCTCTATTTAAATAGACCAAGTAATTACTTCTTCATGAAGAACTAAGGTTTTCCTAAGGTTTCAAAAAAGTGCGCGTTTTCTTATTTGAAACGTATTTTAGTAGTAGTATTTTAATAGTATCAGTAAATATGTTGTGTTGGAGCACGCACCAAACAAATATTTGCTAATTTTTACATATTTTTTTTCCAATGCACGAAGATTGATTCATCACATGTGGGGAGAATTTCATACTAAAAATTGCTACTGAATTTTGCAGCCGAGCAATAGATCAACGTCCCGCTAGAAACATAATAAACTGAAAAGAAATGAGATGAAAAAATACTATATTTACTAAAGACAGGAAGGAAGAAGGTAACGTGCGTAATGCACGTGTGACACATGAATTAATTTGGAACTTTCATACTTTCGACATGTCCCTGAACTGTGACTCTCTTTAAGAGGACCCGACGGACTTCTCTTATTCTTTTCATCGTAAATGTCGGAATTTCGACGCGACAGTTTGGGCAATAAGAACGCTTTGCGAGCGTTATCGAAGGAACCGAAATTCCTCGTCGATTATAGGTCGAGCCCAGAGCGCGCTCGCAATTTTCTCTAGGATAGAGCCGCGGCGCTAATAAGCGGGTGCGCGACAGTTCGCTCATAGAAAATGCGGAGCTCGCGTGCGCGGTTTTACAGCCGTGGCCGTTTTTCTTCGATCGTATTTCCGCGGCCAATCGGTACTGTCGTCGACTCGCTCTCCAGACCGCAGGTTTGCAGGTTCGTACTTCGTTCAAGCCGACGGCGGCTTTGCAGGCACACCTGCGACGAGTGGCGCGCCGCGCAGAGCGTGGATCGATGCTTCGTACGTACTAAAATACTTATTTCACGTGAGAAAGACATCTCGAGAGGTAGAAAGCGCATAAAACGTAAGGCTTGACTGTGTCTTTGTATGAGGGCTTAGTTGCTCGACGCCAAAAGCGCCAAAGACGTCGAAATTCATCAAAGAAAAGAAATCTAGTTGCAAAGTGATATTCCTTGTAACTCCATATTCTAAACGAAAATTTTTTATTAAAAGATTATCCCTCTTCTAATAAATTAGGCTATTAATAGGAAATCCACTAGATACTATTCTAACTTTGTCCCTTTCGAACACTGAGAGAAATGGCTTGGTGAATGACACTATACTCGTCTTATGAAAGTAATATGGTGAATTTATATGCGATATCTGGTTCATAATATTCTGATTACGATGCTTCGACGCATCTGGTAGTTAATACCGAGACATTTAGTTGTAGGCATCTAGACAGTTTGGTAATTCTCTCTAGACGTGCGGTACTATTGACGCGATAGTTAATTGTTACTCGCTGCGACATTTCCTTTTACATCTATACTAATTTATAAAGACGTCGGTGCTATAAAAAAATAGACGTTGAAACCGTCAGATATTTGGAAGAATGGAATTTCTTAAAATGTGTCGACGAATTTAGAAGTAAATATATGAAGATTATATGCAGTAAGTATATGAAAATTATATATATATATATATATATATATATATATATATATATAACATTCACTAAATGAATTATATGCTGTACTAGATGGTAAACATATTTAAGCATCACTGTAATGCTACTTAGACAATGCGCTCACCAGATAGTTTGGTATCATTGACTAAATATCTTGTTGCACGATTATTCACCATACCGTTTGGTAAACCTAAATAGAATTCTGGTTCATCAGTATCATCAGACATTTTCCTCAATGAACCGAGAAAAAAATTTGTATTAAGAATAAGACTTGTATCGCGCGCACGGCGCGTAGATAAGAAACGACATTGCTGACTTTAAGAATATTGTATAATTTAATATTGTATAAGTTGAATACCAGAGCCTATGTATATAGGATTGTAATCCTAATCAGTTATGTAGTTCACACAAAGTATCCTAATTATCGATAAGATCCTAATTGCTAATTCTCATTATTAATAAAATCCCGATGCCACGATGCGTTACATGACTCATTAGGACTTGATAGCATCACACCTTACACAAAACAGATAGGCAGATTAGGATCAGTCTGATCAGGAGCATGGGATAAATTATAAGTCGAGAAGGAAGAGGTTATACTTTTTGGGGGCGTTGTCTGGTCATTACGCGCTGCTGCTGCTGCGAAAATCGGTCGAAAACGACGGTTAGGCGTATCAGATGTGGAGGCACCGGCGTACACGTCCGGTCGCAATTGATTCCGCATTTAAATTGGGCTAAATACGAGGCGAGCCGATGCGACACGCGGCACGACGGCGAGATAAACGCACTTACGTAGGCGCAAAACGTGTAAAGTGTGTAAACGTTCCTCGCGCCCGCGCGCGCGCACGCACGCAGCAAGTCGGACGCAAAGGTGGTGTACACAAGCGGCGGGAAAGAGAGACAGCGTGTACACGCATACACGTACGCACGATCGGCCGGCGATAAAGCCACGAAAACAGCACCTTTGGCCGAGACTCGCGAAAATTCGTGCCACCGGTCACGTGCGAACGACGCCGTTAATTGAACGATTGAAGCTTTCGTGATCGCGCGATCCGAGCGCGACGGTGGCGATAGCGTGGAATGCGAAAGAGGGAAGTAAATCGACACGAGCTCGTAAAGCGGCTCGTTATGGATCGTGCGCGGATTAAGCGGAAAGAAACGTTATGACTCGCGAGGTTCCAGATCGATCGATCGCTCCTTCGAAGCTCGCTCGTCACGATTCCGCGGGAGAGACCGGACGCCTTGCGCCATACCGCGCACACGACCGGCCGTAGTCCTGCGAAACTTCAACGAGATCCTCGCTGGAATTCTCATCTCTCAGATCATCTACTCTCGTCACGAGCATGTTGTACTCTATCCGCCACCGTGCAAGCGCGGTAACGTTAACGATACGTGTGTTGTATAAATGTGTGGTAAATGAGAACTCACCCCCTCCCCGAAATTCCTTCAAGTAAAATCTTACTCGAAACGAGTAGAAGCGATAGTGAAAAAGACCACTTGGAATCACAAGAGTGAATGTTTAACCCTCTACTGCATAAATTCAGAAAATTTAAAATAGATTCTCTCTCTTCCCTTTCACAAAGAATGTTTCAATCATTTAGGGCGAATTTATCCCTGCAATAGCAGAATAGATCATCTTCGCTCTATGATTTCGAATATAATTATCCACTCGACGATTTGGAGTGCCTATTGAAGGGTTAAAACAAAAAATGGAGGATGAATTCTCATTCTACGATGAATATTTCAAGCTATTGAATCGAACTTGTTTCTGCAACGGTGGAGTAAAAAGCGATAGTGAAAAAGACATCACTTGGAATCACAAGAGTGAATGTTTAACCCTCTACTGCATAAATTCAGAAAATTTAAAATAGATTCTCTCTCTTCCCTTTCACAAAGAATGTTTCAATCATTTAGGGCGAATTTATCCCTGCAACAACAGAATAGATCATCTTCGAATAAATATTCGAAGGGGGGAGGGGGATAAATATTTCAAGCAATTGGGTCGAACTTGTTCCTACAACGGTGGAGTAGACTATCTTCGTTCTGCAGTCCCGAATGGAATTATTCACTCGACGATTTGGAGCGAGGAACTCCCTCTGTACGTGTGAAAAGTCAGTCAAATTCGAGCGACTCAGCTTTACGGGTGGAATTTCACACAAAAAACACTCAGAGAGTACAGAAACATCAGTTGGCGGCCACGATCGCGGCACCACTCGGCCCGGTACGGCCTGAGGAGGAAACGCTCCTCTTCTCGGGGTGGTGAACGGCCGCGGGGCACTCTTTCGAAAAGTCTCTAGCGTTCTGTCCGTCGGTTCTCCCCAAGCGCAAGTGCCGAAGCAACGACCGGGAACGGAGGCAGCGGCTCGGGTTCAACCGAAGTTAGCATCTGCTCTCTGGGCCTCGTAATATGCGTGCTCGATATCACACCGCGGGATCTCAGATGCGTGTCCGCGATATCACGCACTCGTGCACGCGTCTCCTCACCGGCTCGGCGCAGCGTGCACCCCTCTGTCTCTCTCACCGACTCTTTCTTTCTCTTTCTCTCTCTCTCTCTCTCTCTCTCTCTCTCTCTCTCTCTCTCTCTCTCTTTTCTCCTCCTCGCGCTGTCTCTTCCGCTATCTTCACGTACGAACGAAATCGTTCGCTTCTGCTACCGCGTTGGCTTCGCCAATTCTCGCGCGCGCCTCAGTGCGCACACGGTTTGTCCAGGAAGCGAAAGCGCGAGGGAGGAACGACGACGACGAGGAGAACGTCCTTCCCCCGCGAAAAACGGCGGCGAGTGGATTGTGGCCGGTAGGACGATTTATTTTTCCGAGCCGAGAAAGGAAGGAGAGCAAAGAGCGCGCGTCGATCGATAAATCACGCGAGGACGGCTCCGATCGTGGGACAACGGGAAGTGCGTCCGTGTGCGTTAATTAGTAACGGTCTTACCGAAGGGCCCGCTGCCGACGGCGGACGGTGGCCAGTTACCGCAGGTTCCCCGACCCCTTCGCCCTACTTCCGCCGCGAATACATTACCGGGGTGGCTGTTTTTTGTCGCGACGTTTCATTAAGGAACACGCGGCACCGTCGTCGCTTCCTCCTCTCTCCCGTTCGCCCCTTCACGAGCCCCCCGAAACCCCTCTCGACGTCGCCGTCGTCGTAGTCGTCCTCATGTTCGAGCTCGACCGACGGTCACTGATTCTCGCGTTCGCGAACCGCGACTAATCCGCTTCCTCGGAACGGCTGTTCCCTGTTTTAAGAGCTCAGAAAAAAAGAAAGAAAGAAACGCGAATATCAGCCATCGGCTGCGGGGCGGGTTCGCGTTGGACAACGTCGCTAAAAACGACTCTATTCACTCTGAAGCTTTCATTCGTTAACCTTCCACGATATTCGTGAACTTTTGCGAAAGCATTTTCAAACTTTTTGAAATTTTAAAATTTTTCGACTTTTAGAGAAAAATTAAATTTCTTGTTAAATTTGCTCTGTCTTATTTTATTTAAGAACTAAAACAAGAAGCAAAAGTGGGAATTAATTAATAGGAAAATGCAGCAGCTTTAAGAAACAGCCTTGCATCAGTCTAGAGTGACACACGGGCTATATTTCCCTTCCTATAAAAAATGACTATCTCAAATTAGATAGCAATTTTTTAGGGGTCTTAGTCTTGAAATTGTACTACCAAATTGCAGGTAGTTACACTATTGCTAGAAAGATAGGAGAAATATGACGCGTATCACTCTAACCTGCACTTTGCGCCGTGTCAAAACAAAGTTGCTCAGCACCTACCAAGCCCGCGACTAGCGAAAGGTTAAAGTTCGCGCAGAGGTCACTCTGGGAGATCCGCCGCGGTAATTTCACCGCATTGAATGCTCGTTTCTTTTTTCCTTTTCAACGTAATCGCTATTTGACGTACTTTAATAGAGCTGTCGGACGAGACATTGTAAATTCTCGCGAACGAGATACCACGAGCGTGAAAAATTCGCTACTCCGATATCGTCGCTGTTCATTGTCGAAAATGCGAAAAAATCGAGAGACGAGAGGAAGAGGAGGAGGAGGAGGAGGAGGAGGAGAAAAGGTCGGCTACCGTGCACGCAAAGAAAGAGAGAGAGAGAAAGAGAGAGAAAGAGAGTAGCCACGATCTAAACGCTCGATCAATTCCACTTAGACCGTCATATTTCTTCCGACGGTTTATCCGCCACCGATCTTCCCGGCCTGCTACATTTAGTCCCTCGCATTTATCACGTTGTTTCTACATCTTGTCCGTCACTCCTCTCCTTAAGTACACTCTCTACCACGCGTAGCCTCTCTCACGACGGCAAATCAGCATTGTCAAACATTGTCACGGTGCATGAGACTTGAATTGAACTTTAACTCGGGGCGAGATGGCGCGCAAATTACTTCGGGAATGACATCCCGTCCGTCGCTACGCCGAATGGCTGTTTCACGGCATACATCGTCTCGCCGAATGACTACGTTCATACGCACTCGTCCGTCGCCGACAAGCCAAACGAGGCCACTCTTATTTATTTGACAAACAACATTGCTCCCTCTCGTGTACGCTGTACACGGAGATAACATTGCAGAGAAAATTACATTGAAATTAGATTTCATTTCACAATGAAAATTTTTATTCATTTAATCATGTCATTTTGTAAAACTAAACTATACTGACTATTACTTTCACAAAGATATTATCCGCACAAATAAATAAATATAAGTGAAAATAAATGAATGAATATTACTATAGAAATAGTAAATTTTACAATCTATACTGAATATGTAGTATAAAAGACACTTAAGCAATTGCAGTCTAATAGTAAAGAGTGAAATACTTTTAAACAGAAATACAGCGTGTCTGACAGTTCAGTTTGATGAGTTTTACTTACGCACAACGATTGAGTCATGAGACCCTATATAGTAATTTCGATCACAACCTCTTAATTAAGGCCGAAAAATTTTCTAGTAATTTTTCTTACAATATATTCTCCGTGTGTGCAGAACGTCGTTAAATTTCTTGCAAAAAAATATCGACTCGAAAGACTAAGATAACGAAGAAAATCGCCCTCTTGCGAGCGCAGCTCACGCGCCTCCATCGATTGTTTTTTCCCGACCATCGACTCGCGTTCCACCCTTCTTCGATATCGTTTTCGCGACCGCTCGCGAGCAAAATTCTAGGCAAAATGGACGAGGTGGAGGTGGAGGAGGAGGAGGAGGGAAAAGTGCAGCTCGCGCAACCAATCTCGTCGCTCGTCCTCCTCGAGTTACTCGCGTTTCGGATCTCCTGGCACGGCGCGGACCCCTAAGGGCCCGCACGCTCGCGCCGTGTACACACGCGCAGAAAAATATCTCACGTGGCGCGGTATGCGGCAGAAGCGAGCGGAGCGCGCGGCAATCCACCCCGCGCGATAGGAGTGGACGCGCTGTGCAGCGCGCGCGTTCCCCTGTTATTAGGGACAATTTCCAATTGGCCGCGGGCTACCACCGCACACCGTAGAGCGAGCGAGAGGAACGCGGCCTCGCACGTCCGCGTACACACGCGTGCAGAAACGGACACCACCACGACGAGAGAGAGACCTCGCGCGACCACGGTGTCCGGAATTTCTCTCTCGCATGCTCGACTCCTGACGAGGAAATCGCGCCAAAGGGGAGTGTCACGAAGACGACGTGTCTCACAAGATGCCACCCCCGTGTGACAGGCAATAATAAGTACGCGAATAAATATATGAAGCAAGTGTTTCTAAGGATTCTCGATAACGATCATTTCTTTCCGCTCCATCGGGGTCTTCGTTTTCGCCCGACTTCACTGGAGCTTTCCGATGGAATCCTCGAGATCGTCGCCGCTCCGCTCTCGACGGGTACTTCCAAGCCACACTGTACATCCGCGTATAACGTACCGATCGTCCCACCCTCCCTCCCTCCCTTCCTCCCTCCTTCCCACCCTCTTGGAGCTGCATCGCGGGCATATTTTATGATAAGCAGCGTTGCATTTTTGCCACGAGACCCCGCGGGCCGCCGCAGGGCATCGAGGCACTTCCAACTTCCAAGCGTACACGATCTCGTACAGGGGCGAGGGAGGGCACGGGCGAGAAGGGAGACCGAGGAGGATAAGCGCGCGTCCCGCAAAAAGAGGAGGAGGAGAGACGGTATATCGGGCTGTGTGGATGCGCGCACACGTGTGTACACGAGAGGCAGAGATACGGGCAGAGGCGCGCGGGCCCGTGAGAAGGGAGGCTCGGACGTATAATCATTGTGATTATCTTGTATTAGGTATTGACTACGGATTTGCATAATGGTACCTACCTAAGGCACCCCGGCATCGCTCTCGCTCGCCCGCCCGTTCGCCCGCTCGCGCCGTCGTAGAAGAAACGAGCGCACTACCCCTGTGGCTCTTCGTTCACCCTGTCCCTCCCACCTCTCTTTCTCACTCTTTCTCTTTCCTAACCACCCTCTCCATCTACTAGAATTTAAGGCTAAATTTTGTACTGCTCTGCTAGAGCTCGGCTGTTGCATCGACTGATATACAATAGCCACAGATTTTCTTTTACGCATGTAGTTTTCACAAGTCTTTATTCTGAACAGACTAGCATCTTATGTGTCTTACTGTAATTGCATAGCGATTCGTTACTTACCGACTGATTATAATTAATTATTCTGCTTTACCTGCACTTGTAAATTTCTTCGAAATCACCGAATTTAGGAATTCTTGAGTAGAACTTTGAAAATACATCCTAAGCACCCTAGAGGGGATAATGTCTCAGAGCGCGCAATAAATGATGCTTATTCGACCTCTTTCTTTCGCGTCTCTGCACCCTGATCTTTTTCTCCACGCTGCGAATCACACTTTATCGTCGAGGCCTCGTGGACAACTTTGCGCGCGCGGAAGACCGGCCATGCTGCTTCTCGCAGCGACCACTCGGGGTCGCGGGCGACGCGACGCGATCACCCCCGACTTCCTCGAGAGGCCTTGGATGAACGAGAATTCCGCGTCCGACGATCGAGATCGACAGGCGAGGGAGCTCGCGGCGCGGCACGCCTGGAAAATAATCACGACGACCGAGTCGTATTGAATAATTCGTTTCTCGGTAATTACCAATGTTGCCGGGTAATTGCCGATAGCAGGTACGATAACGCAGCTGATATACAGCGTGAAACGCGAACGAACGTTTAATTGTAAGTGGGTGCAAATTTCCCTTTCACGGTGCGAATTTCCTTCTTACCGCGGCTCTCGCCGCGAGATCTCGCGAGTGCCGCGCGCAATTGATTTTCACACGGTCGAACCAACGACGATGAGGACGAGGACGAGCCGGGAGAAGTTCCATATTAAATAGCGAGGGACGCGGGCGCGAGCGCGGATAAACGAAGGGTTCGCGATAATAGCGATGATAACGTAATGGACAATATGTGTTCCGATTGGACGGCCGGCCGGATAATTCGACGGCAACGAGTTTAGCGGCGTTTAAGGTAATACGGACTTCGTTTTCGCGTACCCGATGTTTAAATCCTTACGCGAGGTACGCCACTCACGGCGCGGCACAGCCGGGATGTTAAATTTGAATACATCGATCGATCGTTCGTCTCTCAGGTGCGCTAACTATAGCCTTCGCAGGCGGATCGAGTTTCGCGCAAAGGACGTGCCGCGCGCACCGTAACACAGCGCAGTGCAGAGAGTAAGACAGGACAGCGGCGAGGAAGCGGCTGAGAGACGACCTTCCGTAACGACTGGACGTCACGGTGTCGGGAAAACATATCGAGTTTATCGCGTCGAGCCGTGGTGGTGGGTCCGAACGGTGTATCGAGAGATTTTACACGAGGAGAATGTTATAGTATCTTTTCATATAAATCACCTTCGATGTTACGATGTTTTTATGTTTTTTATGTTTTATAGTACTTTTGTACTTTTTATGTTTTCTAATACTTTAGTAGTTTTACGTTTATAGTACTTTTTATGTTTTTTACGATGTTCTTAATAGATTGTCAGTACACTAAGGTCTTGCTAAGGAACACAGCAAAAAGTGTGGCCTGGAAGCCACGGTACCATTTTGGGCTTAAAATTTATTACAAATATGCAAATACCACATAAAAGGTCGTATCTCCGAGATCCCAGAGATGTGGCCCATTGAAAACTCCACTTCTTTGATAGTACATTTCGGGCTCTAGAATATGAGCGGCATGAGATGAAAGGATAGTCGAATTACGACAGAATGTCGTTCCTATTCCTCGATTACAAAATTCTATAGCGAGCTTTATTGTTAAACTCTCCCCGCGCACAGCTACCGTCCACCTCTCCATGAGAATGCGACTACACGTCACAGGTTTCACGTCGCGAACGCGTTTGCATAATCACCAGTAATCGCGCGTAATTGTGCTCCTTATCGTGGAATATTCGGGGCAGAGGGCGTCGCGTCGTTAACTACCACGCTATAAATTAAGAGATCGCAGCAGGGCGATTAGCGGGAGAGAGCCTCACCTCGTTGTGGGACAGTATGCGAGGCGATGGAGGTGCTGGACTTCCGTATGAAGTCGTCCAACGTCGTCGACGACGCGTCCGATGACACAAACGGCGCATAAGAACGCCGTTCGACGAAGGCAGTTCCGGGACGCGGAGGAGGAGGAGGAAGAGGAGGAGGAGGGAGAGGAAGAGGAGAAGGAGGAACCAGGTGAGACGCGGTTTTCTGCGACGAGCGAGGCATGACGACCGGGCCGAACAGAGATAACGATCCCCTCGATCTGGATCACAAAACGCATCCAGGGTCGTGAAAACACGACCGTGCGGCGCGATAGCGTGCATGCACGCACGCACGCACGCACGCACGCACGCACGCGGCGGAATTACTCTCGTCTCTGGCGTTTTACGCACGGCGAGACCGTGGGTTCACGAGGAAACGCTGCGAGGAGAAAGAGAGTAGGAGAAAGAGAGTAAGAGAGAGAGAGAGAGCGAGAGAGAAAAGAGGGAACTAAGATTTTAATCTAGCCCTGGACGAGGTCGGCATATGGGACCGTTCGTGGGACCACCGAGTCATTTGGCCGGCTTGGCTCAACTCCGCTCGCTAATTAGCGAGCTTGCGCGAGCGTGAACCCAATTTCTGTGCGAGTCAGCGCGACAGAAGGCAACGAATTCGGCCGAGTTGCTCGTGCGTCGGGCTCGGCTGTCCCGAGCTGTCGGTCTGATCGCTCTTCGATCTTCGCGAATGTTGTGCGATAATTTATTATGCGGGCCGCTCGGGTGTCTCTTTTCTCCTCCCCCCCACCCCTCCATCTCTCTCTCTTTCTCTCTCTCTCTCTCTGCGAGCACACAGTGAGTGTGTGCGCACAGTACACTCACCGTGTCGATGCTTTCTCGCGGTATCCAGAGGGTACCTCTTGAAAGAAAAAGAGAGAAAGAAAGGAGCACCATCTTCAAGCAACTCGTTCCGCATGCAAATTGACAAGCGGCGTTTCGTAACGCCTAAGAGCAGAGCGCGATAGCAACGCAGCTCTTAGCTTTCGGGAAACTGCCAGGGTGAGACCAGGGTAACGTGCGTAGGCGTACTTGGCCGAGCACGGATTCCGCGGTGCGCGGCAGTAGGCGTAGTCCGGGCTACGCGAATGGATTTTACAGCGCGAGTCACGGTGCATACCGATGGGAGCGAGCAGCGAGGCGCGAGGAGGCTCGCCGAACGTGGAAGAAGTGCGGAGGAAGAGGTGGAGAAGGTGGAAAGCGAGACCGCGTCTCGGCTGGGTTAAGCGGAGGCAGAAGAAGAAGAGGACGACGAAGAAGAAAAACACGAAGGGGGCGAAGGAGAAGAAGGAAAAGAAGGAGAAGACGACGACGAAGAAGGTGGAGGATGAGAAAGAGAGAGAGAGAGAGAGAGAGAGAGAGAGAGAGAGAGAGAGAGAGAGAGAG
>NW_022639616.1:86609-96945 GCF_010583005.1 Odontomachus brunneus | reverse complement strand
GAAGAAACAAGAGAGAGAGAGAGAGAGAGAGAGAGAGAGAGAAAGAGAGCTGAGAGGACGAAGAGCGCCGCGCGGAGGGTCCGCGGCAGGAATTATCGGAGTCTCTCCTTTTGCCTACGGGGCTCAACGGACCCTCGTGGAGTAGCTAAGCGACCATTACTCGGATGGTGAGCCAATGGAGTGGATCCCCACGCCCCCTTCGACTTACTCCGCACAGACGGCATGCAAATACGCGCGTGCAAGATGCACCAAAGGATGCACCTTCGCTCTACCCGACTCGCTCGATCCCCCCCTTCGTCCCTCTCGCGCACTCTTTCTCATTCTGTCTGTCTTCTCCTCGCTCCCCCGGTCGCGGAGACCGGAGAACGCGCGAGGGTCTCTCCTCTGCCTCCTGGTGATGGTTCCTCCTCTCGCGCGACTCCTTCCTGCCTCGCTAAGGAGCCCGGCCTCGTCGCGAAGTAATATTTATCACCGGCACGGCCGTCGCCTTTTTTGCTGGTCGACCGAGATTGACCGGCGCGCTCTCTGCGAATGTAAATAAATATCGCAGAGCTGGCGCTGTCGCAAGGAGATATCGTCCTGCTGCATTAATTAAGAGGAACGAGACTCGTTGCCGTTTCGTTCGATCGATCAACAGACAGTGGCGAGCGCGAAACGCCTCCGTCGCTGAGGAACTCGGAGGAAAAGAGAAGAATCTCTCTTTCTCTCTCTATCTCTCTATCTCTCTGGGAGAGTCACGAAGGGTGATAGACCAGCTATGAGTTCACTATACGCAGCTTCGCGTACTCGAAACATCGTCGTTCGTCGAAGGACGGCGAAGTCCTTCGCACAGACCTCAGCGAAGGGCCTCACGTGACGCAGTAGCAGCGTTACGACTCCAGGAGGGAGGGCAGGAGTTCAATTTGAAAAAGCGCGGGCTGAGACGGCGGTAAACAATGGCCAATGATAAATACGACGTATTCCCACGAGCCATTATAATCTTATTGTTGGACTTGTTTCTCGTATGCAGGTGGCAGCGAGAGCAGCGTAGAGGCGGCCGTGACGGGACGAGGCGCGGCGTGCGAGAGAGCACCGGTTAGAGAGATATAAACGAGTACGGAGAACCCGGGGAACCAGAACCAGAAGAGGAGAACCGCCAACAGCCGCGTCTCCTTCGCCTCTTCTGCTCGGCTCCTCCTTGCCCTGCCTTCTTACTCGCCGTTCGCCCTATCTCTCCCTCTCTCTCTCTCTCTCTTTCTCTCTCTTGCTTCCTTTCTTTCTTTCTTTCTTTCTTTCTTTCTTTCCCTCCTCCTCTCCTTCTTCTCCTCCTCTCTCTTTATCGTTCTTTCTCGCCCCGTACCTCCCTACGAGCCCTCCTCGACAACTGGGCACACAGATGCCACCACCGAGATACTGATTATAAACTCCATTCCATTTGTAACGAGGTCCATCTATTTTGGCGCCCAGCGCTCGTTGCGCCGGGGCCTAGGTAGCGCCAGATTTTAATACGATATCCCCCGCATTATCATTCGTTTCAGACCTCGACCACTGCCCCCTTCGCCGCTATACCACCCTTCGCCGGTTCATGAGAAGACGCTCCTCCGCCCCCTCCTTGTCCAGAACAACAATACGCCGTGCAAGCTGTCTTCGCGGAGACGATACACGAGTCCTGTATCGATGCGTGGTGGTAGGAGTGGCATGTGATCTCGTTGATGTGATATAAGAATTAAAGCAATTCATACGCGAGTACTTGGTAACGCCTCTGACAATTGTAGTAATACCTGGTGTCGCGCATGCCCTTCACGTCGCATTCTCGCTTTCGTGCGACTTTCGGATAGATGCACGCGATAACGCGAGCGATCATCACGTGATAGCATCGTGGAATGTTTTCAACGACTACCAGCGGTTTTAGTTCGGATGCATTTCCCGGCGCGAGGCACACGCACAAATCACGTCGGGGTTGCCGGGGGTGGTTGCGAAGGTTAGACCTCGAGGAACGCTCGCTCCCCTCGTCCTTCCCATTGGGCGCCGCAGGTGGAGGGAGGATGTCACACAGCGACATTGTTTTAGAAAATTCCTAACGGGAGTTTTCCTCGGGGTTTCCAGGTAAAGGCGACTTTTACGAGCATACTCCACGTTCGTAGCGCCCCTCGTAATTTTTTTTCGAGGAACGCCGGGGTCTCGTACGGATTCTACGATGTGTGGTTACCCGCTGTCACTGTGTCCGACGTCCGCGAGGTTCGAGCGCGGCAATATTTAATAGCTAACGCGACGTGACCAACGTGAATTCGTCGCTAAAGTTTGGTTTTCGTTGCCTTTGCGCACGATTCTGTATTATATGTATATCACTATATACTTTGTGTGAATAAAATATTTCACTGTTAAAAATCTCTTGTATTTTTTATATAATTTTATTTAAAAACTCAATTTTAACTTTAATTTCCAGGAATTAAATCTTAATTTTAATTTCCAGAAATATTTTAATTCCAGTTTCTAAAAATTTTAAATTTTAATATTTTAACTTCCAGAAGTTATATTTTTACTTAAGTTCTGTCAAAGATGCGGCCATTTTTCTGGGCGATTCCTCAGTAATGAAAGGATTAAAAAGGAAAATTATCAAAGCTAAATAACACATGTCTCTATATGTTCGTGCAAACTACGACGCGCTAGTTTCCCAGGATAGTTCGAGATTGCATCCTGGCGCAGGTAATAATTACGAATGTCAGGCCCAACGGTGCAGAACAATTCACAAATCACGCTTTAGAGAAGAGAGAGAGAAAGACTTTAAGTGTCGACGCGGGAAACGAGGAAAAAGGAATGGAAGAATGAAAGAGAGAGAAAGAGAGAGAGAGAGAAGTTCGTGTGATAGGCTTTGCGTTAACGTCAAGAAGTCCCGACGTTCGTGCATCGTCGAGTTAAATCTTCTTGACATTTTTTCCCCAAAAACACGACGCGAATCCTCCGCGCGGTCAGGTATGGGAACCCCACCGATCCTTTTCGCCTCACCGTCGACGCCGAGAAAATAAAGTTTCCACTTTATACCGCGGAGGGTATCGACGGAGCAGGTAGTTTCACGGCCTCCTAGAGACACACCCCGTATAATTGGCCGATAAAGATTCCGAAGATTACGAGTAAATATTAATCTTTATCCTCGAAACGGTTCCCGGCTACCGGATTCGAGCCCGGTGGGACCAGAATTCTGACCCTCGCTCGTTCGGACGATCGGGATCCATTAGCGTCAGCTTCGTCTTTTTTCCCCTTCACGAGGAAATATGTAACGATCGTGAAAAAAAAAAAAAACAGTTTGTGTGTCATCGTTCGAACATCGTCATACGTTCTCTCCATCTCAGCGTTGTGTGTGCGCGAACGATCATTTATATATGTATTGAACACTTAAAGAGTTTATAAAGGAGCACGCTCGTCTCAAACATACGCGAAAAAAGCAATATGACTGACCCACACTAACCAGATTCAATAGTAAAATACGCAGCAACTAATACACATATGGTTGCAGCAACTGCTGAACTACTGACGTTGCAGGAGTGACAACCAAGTGCTTGTGACAACCGGAATCGGTCGGGGTGACATTTACCATGGATACAAAAAATTTGAAAATTTACTTGTGGGATCTCTCAAGTTTATATTTCTGCGAAATGAGGTTCATTTCTCTGAAGTAAACTTTTATCCCACACAAATAAATTTCCAAATATTTCTCTTTTCAGAGTGCAGACAACTGCATACATGGTGAATATCACCCCAATCGATTTCTGGTTGCCACAAGCGAACCACGCGTCACTACATTGATGTAGTTGAGATGTACCAAAGTAACTGAGTCGTATCAAGCGTACTCATCACGCAAAGATAACTAAGAAGATGCAACTATGCTGCTCGCAACTCAATATTTCTGCTTATAGGCACGATATCTTTCTGTTCCGTGTACATAATGCGATGCGTATTCTCGCACGATGGACACCTTCCGAGGTGTGCCTCGAGATACAATGTACAGATAATTGCGTGTAATTACGTATCATGGAGCAAGCGTACCACGAAGAAACGTATTTCCTCGGAAAACAAGCATCCAACATTACGTTCTCGTTAATTCTTCCCTTTTTTTTCCTTCTTTTTCGAGACTCGTAACCGAATACTTTATCTCTCCTCGTCTGACGAGGCAGCTTACGCGCGCGCGCGCGCGTCGGACGGAATATTCATTGGGCGCGATGAGAGAATCACCGCTCGCGATGTGTTTCCATCCATTGAATTTCTACGAGGGAGAAAGAGAGAGAGAAGAGTCGGAGCCCTGGCGGAATAATTCTCTCGTTAGCGCGGCGAGCGGTTGCGAGACGTTTAAGCGAAAGGTGTAACACACGAAATGCAGCACGGACCGCAGCGTGTCGGCGGCTCGGATGGGCAGGCAGGTAGGTAGGTAGGTAGGCAGGCAAGCAAGCAGGCGGGCAGGCAGGCAGGCAGGCAGGTAGGTAGGTGGATGCGCACGTTAGACGCATCGCGTGGGATTACGGAAATCTACGGTACCGCCGCCGTCGCATCAGGGTGGCGGCGGCGAGGGCGACGGCGCCGGCCGAAACCGCGGGGTGCCCTGAGAAGCGCCAATGTTCGCCGGACAAATTGTAATATATCGGACAATCTACGTCGTCCTCTGTGCACACGGTGAGTGCTACTGTTACGCGCCCGCGCCCCGTAAAGACGCTCGATAACGTCAGGAGAACGCTGTTCCGCGAGTTCACACGTGGACGTGACGCCAAGTACCGTAAGGGGAGAATTCACACCTTGGCAGAGAAGCAAAAAGGCAAAAGCTAATCAAGAAACTCACGCTGGTGGTCGTCTGGTGTGACAGTCGACAATTTCTACCTTTCTATCGGTTCTGATTGGCTTCTGCCTTCCTAAGTGAAACTTCACTCCAAGAAATGTAGGAGATACTCATCGACAATCTTCGAGTTCATCATCCACTTTGGCATCTCCCTAAGCTATAACAGTTACCTCACGATACGCGGCGATACGAGAGAACTCATAAAGGAACCACAGAGAGGCGCACAAAAATAGGCGCGAAGGGGTGAGGCGGCGCGACAGCCTCAAATCAGCGGTAATTAAAAGGCGTCGTTGGTCGGCTTTTTTCGGGCGTATTCGTCGGGACGCGTCTGGGAACCGTCGGCGTCATCGGCCTTTGGCCCGGCAGGTGTTGATTCGGCGATCGGCTGGAAATTAGGCCGCTCGACGGCGACCGCGAGAACGGCGGCAATGCAATGAACGTTACACACGGTGCGCTCGCGTCCCGTGAACGAGCGTTTACCGGCGCATTCCGATGCGCGATGCCGACAATATTCGCTCCCGCCGCGGTGTATCGCGCTCGCGAATACTTACATACTTATTCGTGTGTGAACGGCGGGTCTCGCGTATCGCCAAGTACGAGGAAGCGCCGGCTCATTCTCTCTCGCGCTTTAACGCGCTAAGGGTCTGATTATTCGGCCTGCCGGTAATTACTTCGTTCCAGCTGGTCTCTACCGCCGATGAGCCTAGCTCGCCTGCCTGCCTGCCTGCCTGCCTGCCTGCCTACCTATCTACCTCCCTTCCTCTACCTACCTGCCTGCCTGCTTGCCTGCCTGCACGTGCTCCCGCTCGGTTTCATCCCGCAAGCGAGCGCACATCCGCGCCGAGGTTGCGATTTTTCAACGTCGCGGATGGACGCGAACGATAACGAACCCTTCCCGTCGGCGCGACGCGTCCGACCTGGGGAAATACCGACTGTCTGAGATTGCGAGCGCGAAGTTACACCAGGAGATCGCGGAAACCCGCTCGCCTTGGCTCTCTCTCTCTCTGTCTCTCTCTCTTTCTTTCTTTCTCTCTCTCTCTCTCTCTCTCTCTCTCTCTGCGCTTTCTCTCAGCAGAATCTGCGAGTCCGGTAGCGAGCGCGGACGTATCGCGAGCGGCAATGAACATAGCGACGAAGTTACAACGTGCGAAGACGTAACAGCTGAGACGAGCCCGCGGAGGGCTCTGTGAAATTAGTTGGACATCAGTCGCGCCGCACACTCGCGTTTCACGCTATGAAGACTATCTGCAACATCGAAGTCAGACGGAATGGAAACGTAAAGTACGTCGTAGCGGCAATAGTTACGTCTCCATACGACTTCC
Organism: Odontomachus brunneus; assembly: GCF_010583005.1. Lineage (NCBI taxonomy): Eukaryota > Metazoa > Arthropoda > Insecta > Hymenoptera > Formicidae > Odontomachus > Odontomachus brunneus. The sequence continues at coordinate 90,819 of NW_022639616.1, read as the reverse complement.
GGGGAAATTCTGCGCGGAAGCGGGATAACACTCAATGTGCCGACGACCCCTCGATCCTCGTGGAGAGTCGCCGCGAAGAACATTCCGTAGATCGTCTTCTACGTCGCGAGTCATACATTTGCGTGAATCGGCCTCTCATCTAAATACCTTCACCCGAAAAAGAGAAATCCCAATCGCAAGATGCTATTTCCTACAACTCATTCTAAGCGGAAGCTTTTATCCAAAGAATGTCAAACTATTAAATCTTCTGGCCCCTGGCCGCGGTTTATGACATTACCTTGATTTATGGCATTAGAAGAGCGAGGAAATGCATACCAAAAATTCTTGCAAAGTGTCAAAATAAAAAGATATATCCAAAAATGACACTTGTATTAGACGAGTATTATACGATTGCACTAATTTAGATTGCTCTTCTAATGAAGTGGACTATCACTCGGGAATCTACTAGATATTATTCTGACTTTTTCCTTCCTTTTGAGCCAAGTGGAATGTGTTTACTTCATAGACATAGAATAGATTGCGCACTCTTACAAGACGACTGAAGAGAAGATTGAAGAACAGAGATATGCCAAATGAAATGCTTCCTCTGTCACACAATGCTCTAGGAAGAGAGTCGATGTAAGAGATACAAAAGAGAGAATGAAATATAATGAAAGAAAGGTAGGACGCATTTATCATGCGATTACTTCTTCGTCTCTTTTCTATCAACTAGACAATTAAACAAGGAAAGCCTCATACTCTCTACTGCCTTCTCTTGCTAACTCTTCTCTCCCGCATCAACGCGCAATCTATTCTGTAAGCCAGTGGTTTACTTTAAAGCAGGATGCAAAAATTTAAAAATCTAACTTAAGAATTCTCTAAGATTCAGAGAACTCCGCGCTAAATAAGATTATATTTATTCGGGTGATAATCCGCTGGTCGTCTAATCTTCCTAATCAGCCGCGCCGGTCGCAGGAACTCGAACGATAACGATCACCTAACTTTTCCTTAGAAGCGGAAACCTGAAAAAGTTTCATGCGAACTTGATTATTTCGGCGTGTAACTTTTCGGAGTGCGGAAATGTAGAAGTTTTCACGCGAAACTTTTCACTTTTCACATTTCCGCTTCCACGGAGAAGTTGCACTGTCGCCATCCAGGAAGCCGGCAGCGGCTGGTAATTGAATTTACGACGATTAGCCGCGGATTCGATTCCGCCGCACGATCGATACACCTCGGCTCCCTCGCAGCCGCCGCGGTGGTAGCCGGCGGCGTTATCGGGGATAATGTGTCCCGACTAATTTAGAGACGTTTCTCCCTTCCCGTGCCGCGCTGGTTCCTGTATACCTGCGGATGGCATTCTGACTGTTGGCCGGTCGCGCTGCCATCCTGTCTCCCGCTCCTCTTCCCTCTTTCGCGGGGGCCCCCACGCTAACGAGGTCCTGCCACGTAGCCGAAGGACACGGGACCACGGCCTGTCAATTAAGGACACGACCATACCGGGCCACATTTCTACCTGCCCCCTCCTCCCCTCCTGCTTTACCCTCCCCCCGCGAGCTCTCCGTCTCTTCCTTCCTACGTCTGCTCCTTCCTCTACCCTAATTTCTCTCTTTTTGCTCGCGCTGTCGAGAACGGGGCGCGCGGCCCTTTTTCTCCATTTGCATCGCGCTCGACTATGGTTCCCGTGCGGGATAAAAAATCGTCCCGACGTTTGATGTATCGACGATCGTGGACGAACAAGAGTCCCGCGAACAGTTCCCGAACCAGACCGCGCGTTAAGTCCCGCGTTCTCTCCCTCCCTCTCTCCCCCTCTCCCTCTGTCTTGCACAACGATGAAGTAAATTTACTTGGCGTATGTGCACACGACCTCGTCGTCGGGAATTCCTCGCGAAGCGAGGTGATTAAACGCCGTGGGCTTCGCGCACTCGCTAATGTCGAGTTCGCATTTCGAGCGCGGCCACGCGGACGCGTGCTTCGGCCGAAGACGCGCTCGCATACCGGTCGCACGGAGAGACGCTACGGGAGGATCGATGAAGGTGATCGGCGATCGGGACCGGCGAGACCTCGATACGGATAATGGAACGTCCGGGGCGGGATGTATGCACGCGTGTACACGCGCAGAAGACGATTCCGACGCGGCGGTTCCTCCTCCCCCGCCTTCGCCTCCTCCTCCTCCTCCTCCTCCTCCTCCTCCTCCTCGTCCTCCTCCTCCATCTTCTCTTCATCTTCCACGCCACGTCTCCTCTCGCTCACGCACAATCGGGTTCCGTTAACGCACCGGGGGGTCCGGCAGCCCGTCGGTGAGAAGAAGAAGCGTTAAAAAAAACGCGCCGGGCACAAAACTCACTCTCGATGCGTACGGCCGCGCGCGAGAGACACGGTGTATGTATATGCATAGGCTCGGCGGCCTCGCAGGGAAGAAGAGGAGACGTGGCGATTATCGCGCCACGGCAATCTCTCATTATCATTCCCGACACTCTCCTTTACTGCTCCCTCTTACGGAATCGCCGGCTTTTTGCTCGCCCACTGCTTAGCGGATGCTACTTTACGGACGCCGCCTTCCTCGTCTTCGTTTTCTGTCGCGCGAGATTCCCGTCATTCCTGACCCGCGCAAGCTCCCGCGATTAAGTCTCGCCGTTCTTTCTATTTCTTCCCTCTTTTTTTTTCTTCTTCTTTCGCGGCCAGCTTTCCCGCCGCGATTTACACGGGGGAAATCCGCCGAGATCGGCTGCGAGGAGGTAACGCGCAGGCTGAGAGGCGACACTTTCTTAATTCTTCATTAGCCGCGCGGTCTACACGTGTAATTTGAAGGCTACACGGAGAAGAAACGTTAAGGATATCACTTGCTTAAATTTGGTTGCCATAACAAAATATTAATATCATTTCTCGCCCATGTATACAAGATAGTTGTATATGGAAAAAAAGGTTTGGTTGAATTGACCAAATATCTGGTCGAACATGAACGATCCAGAAATTCCGATTGAAGTAACCCGAATTCTGTTTAAATTAACAAGATTTTTAGTTGACTAACGAAACATATCTGTTAAATAACCAGACTTAAGCAGAATTCGGGTTACTTCAATCGGGATTTCTGGATCGTTCATATTCGACCAGAAATTTGGCTAATTCAACCAAACCTTTTTTTCCGTGTAACATCCATGGTACTCTGAAAGTGGTACATTAACCTTCTTTACTGCCTATCCATATGAGTAGCGCTGTATGATGCAACCAAACTCTACGGATCTCTCAATCATAATATTTACACCGATTTCCTTTAATTAAACAACTCCAAACGTTACGTTCGCAAAGTGGCAGAGGAACCGTTCAGTTTGACCTAATGTGCAAGCACACAAGAGATTGCACTTACCGTTACACCCTGTACTGCACAGATAACTTCTTTAATTAATAACTCAAAAATGTAACATGACAGTTTACAAAGTGACAGAGAAACTTTCGTTCAGTTCGGCCTAATCCGTACGTGTGCACGAGTGTTCTCCCATCTATCGTCAGACAGTCTGTATATAAGCTCTTCAACTTCTGATCCGGCACAGCTCGACTTCTAATCGCGTGATTACTCCCTTACGTATTCATCGGAGAGCGAGAAGCGCGAATGAATCAGGTAGCGCGCGTCCCCGCTCGCTGGAAACCCAGATTGAAAACTTAGCATAATCACGATTGTACTTGTGCGCGTCGTGTCTCACTCTCCCCCTCCCCCACCCCCTCGAAGCACAAAACGCTCTCCGGGAGCGTTCTCCTCCGGAGAACGCCTCCTTATTTCGAGCTGCTCGATTTGAATAATGCGCATAATGACTCGTTGCATTGTCATCGCGCGATTAAGAAAGGAATTCGTTATTTCGCGAGGAAGCGCTCTTAAGGGGGTCGTCGCGTCGCGCCCCGCTACCGAGGGGAATAATCCTCCGGCTGCCGTATAGTGCGCGCGGTGATGCTTTACGAACAATACGATTTGTTTACTATGCAAAATCCATTGAATCGCGTGTGGTCAATTATATTATGTTAAGTAGAGCATACGCGCGCTCTGTGACGTATCGCGCCGTGGGATCTCTCGAGACCGGGCCCGGTGGCCCATTCCACGACTCCTCTAATAACGCATTGTGCCCCTCACGTGGCATATTAGGTTTATGCTAATAACGCCGCGTCGAAGATACGCTCCGACTCTCCTTTTCTCTCTCTCTCTCTCTCTCTCTCTCTCTCTCTCTCTCTCTCTCTCTCTCTC